>NC_086449.1:341819848-342119848 GCF_028390025.1 Pseudophryne corroboree
ACTCACTGATGGGATTTCCCAAAGCAAGCTAATTAGAGGAGGGAGAAACAGACAGCAGAGCTCTCTGTAAAATTTGACGCCCAACAGTATCCAAACCAAAAGTATGAAAACGGTAAAACTTGGTAAAAGTATGCAAGGACGACCAAGTCGCAGCTCTACACAGCTGAAAACCTCAGCGAACAGGCCAGGAGGCCCCAACAGCTCTAGCCGAATGAGCCCTAGGGAGTCAGGCACAAACAGGGAAGAAGATATACCGTATATGCCTGCCGAATAGAAGAAGTTACCAAATGTGCTACTGTGTTTTTAGAGAACGGCCAGCCACGTTTGAGTGTATCAATCAAAACCGACAAGGTATCCGTATGGCGAATAGGCGGCAAATGCTGGAATCACTACGTCCCGATTCATGTGGAAAGCCGACAACCTTTGGCAAGAAGGAATGCTTTGTACGTAAGACCACTCGATCCTCATGAAAAACCAACAAAGGTGGTCTACAAGAAAGCGCCACTAACTCAGAAACACGCCTGGCCGAAGCAATGGCCAAAAGAAAAAACACCTTCAGAGTAAGAAACCTCAATTCTACAGTCTCCAGTGGTTCAAATGGAGGCTTCTGGAGAGCCATCATATTTAAATCCCAGGGAGGAATAAATGGAGGTTGAATCCTGAGCACCCCTTGAAGAAATGCCTTGACCTCCAGAATGATAGCTAATCTTTTCTGAAAAAGAACGGACAAGGCCGAAACTTGTCCTTTAAGGGAAGAAAGACAAAGTCCTTTAGACAAACCATCCTGAAGGAAGGACAACAGGCGAGGTAAGCGAAAGAGGTCCGGCGACAACCCATGTCTTTAACACCAAGCAATGTAGATACGCCATACTCTGTGGTAAATTCGAGAAGCGACTGGTTTTCTAGCCTGAACCATAGTCCTCACCACTGGTTGAGATAACCTTTAGCTCTTAGAATGCTGGATTCAAGAACCATGCTGTCAAAGACAGACGATTTAAATAGTGGTGGCGACAAGGTCCTAGTAGGAGAAGATCGGGTCACAGAGGCAGACGGAACGGTCACCATGCTGCGGAGGAGAGTGTACCACTAACGACGAGGCCAGTCCGGAGACTCCAGAATGACCGGAAGACCTTCTCTCCAGATGCGTTGAAGTAAGCGTGGTATTAAAGGGAATTGGCGGAAATACATATCCCAGGTGAAATTGCCATGGAGCTGTCAATGCATCGATCAACTCTGCCTGCGGGAGCCGTAGCGAGGTAGCTTTCGGTTGAGACGAGACGCCATGAGGTCGATGTCGGGTGTCCCCCACAGAGACACCAGGGTCAGAAAGACTTCTTATCGAAGTTCCCATTCTCCCGGATGGACCGTGTGACGGCTTAAGAAATCTGCTTCCCAGTTTTCCACTCCTGTAATGTGAACTGAGGAGATGGTCGGAAACCAACGCTCCGCCCACTGGAGAATATGGGTGAGTCCTTCCCGACTCTCCAGCTGCGAGTTCCACCTTGTTTGTTTATGTAAGCCACCACTGTTGCGTTGTCTGATTGAATGCGTACCTGATGACCCCGGACACTGGTTTGAATCTGAATCAGAGCATACCGTATAGCACTCGACTCCAGGATGTTGATTGGTAACTTCGATTCTTGACTGTTCCAGAGTCCCTGGAAATGCAGAGATTGAAACACCGCTCCCTAACCCATGAGGCTGGCGTCTGTGGTGATCATCCTCCAAGACCAAACCGTGAACTGCTTTCCTCTGGTGAGATTGGGACTGTAAAGCCACCAAAGGAGAGACTGTCAAGTCTGAACCGATAGCTGACGCAATTGAAGGTCCAGATGGAATCAAGCAGGACCACAACAGCCCAGAATTTGAGCCTGAAGAGGCCGAACATGGAATCTGGCATATGGCACCACCTCAAAGGTCGCTACCATCTTGCCCAACACTTGCATACATCTGAGAACGGAGACCCTCGGCAATTGTAACAGGGAGCGGACTCTGGATTGTAGATCCTGAATTTAATCCTGAGGTAGAAAAATCTTCTGACTTTTCGTGTCGAACAGGAGACCTAGAAACACTATCTTCTGAGAGGGAAGCAGCAAAGATTTTTGGAAATTCACTAACCACCCGAATGACTGTAGGGTGGCTGTTGTGAGTTGTAAGTGTTAGTGAAGCAGAGTCTGTGATGGAGCCTTCAGCAACAAATCGTCCAGGTAAGGAGTAATGTTGACTCCCTGACATCACCCACCGATGCGGTTTCAACAGGAGCCACACATCCTTGAACTGTAGTAACCGAGCCACAACCACCAATGATCCCTCCTGAGACCTCCCCGCGTCATGCGGTAGGTTTGTCGGCAGGCTTGACCACCGATCTTAGTGGTGTCTGGGATCCCCTACCTCGGAATGCACCTCTGCGGGGAAATCTTGAAAAGGCTTGAAAGGACTGGAAACCTCTCCTGCTTTGTGTATGAAAGGACCGAAACTTAGTTGGTTTTGGCTTTTGAGAAGCAACTGGAAGAAATGGGCTCTTGCCACCCGTGGTATTAAGAGATAATTTTTTAAGTTCTGCACCAAAGGAAATTCCCCCTGAACGGCAGTCAACATCTGTTTCGAATCGGAGTCACCATTCCAAAACCGGAGCCAGAGTAAACGTCTTGCAGTAACTGCTAAAGCGTACAAACGTGACTGTAGCGAGGCAGAGTCCAATAAAGCTTCACCAACATAAGTGAGTGCCTCGGAAATTTGTTCTGCTACTGAATAGCCTCTGATGGATCATCAGATTACATGTCAGATACAACCCATGCTAACCAGTCGTCCACTGCTTTAAGAACCCAAGCTCCAGCGAGGATTGGACACAGAAATACCTGATAAGGCAAACATGGACTTTAGGATCACCTCTATCTTCCTATCCGTAGAATCCTTCAGTCTCACTGATTGTACTGAAGGGATAACTGTAGCTTTCGCTAAATGAGCAATAGGAGCTTCCACCTTTGGGGCCGACTCCCAGAATTGTGGCCCTCATTCCGAGTTGATCGCTCGCAGCCGTTTTTCGCAGCACAGCGATCAGGGGAAAAAATGGCATGCATGCGCCAAGTACGTTCACACAAAACTTTGTAGTTTTACACTAGCTCGAGCAACGCTTTTCAGTCGCTCGAGTGTTCGTTAAATGATTGACAGGAAGTGGGTGTTTCTGGTTGGCAACTCAGCGTTTTCAGGGAGTGTGCTAAAAAACGAAAGCGTGCCAGGTAAAAACGCAGGAGTGGCTGGCCGAATGCAGGGCGTGTTTGTGACGTCAAACCAGGAACTAAACAGACTGTAGTCATCGCAAGCTAGGAGTAGGTCTTGAGCCACTCTAAAACTGCATGACATTTTTTAGTAGCAGAACTGCTAACCTTTCGTTCGCACTTCTGCTAAGATACACTCCCAGAGGGTGGCGGCCTAGCGTGTGCACTGCTGCTAAAAGCAGCTTTCAAGCGATCAATTCGGAATGAGGGCCTGTGTGTCTTCCTCTGCAAATGGATACAGAAATTTTAATTTCTTAGGAGCTTGAAAGCATGAATCCGGTTTAAGCCAAGGCTCTTTTAAAATCGCTGCAAAATGCGTATAGGAAGGGAACACAGTTACTTGTCTTTTCTGTCATTTGATAAAGGCTGTTGAAGTCTCTGCCGCATCTTGAAGATTAAGGGTCTGACGTATGGCTTCCATTAATAATCTGACACCTGAGCTAGTAGACAACTCTTCTTCTTCCCAAACGGAGGTATCCTCCCACTCAGGACCCAATTCACCTTCCTCCAAAGGGGGAACTACAGAATCTGACTCCTCTTCTGGGAAAGTGATTGCGGGAAGTGGCTGCTGTCATTTAGGAGCAGCTGAGCCTGAAGCAGTATCTATCTTGGTCAAAGATTGTGCTAAATCAGAAAGACATTTGCCCATATTTCTTGTCCATAGTGGCTCTTCAGCAGACTGTCTTGAATCAGTACCCGACTGGGTCTGACGCAAGTCAGCAATAGCGTCAGCTATATTCCTGGCCCACTGAGGCATTGACTGATCCGTAGAAACCCCCTGCTGCTCTGCAACAGGTGTTCCAGAGCACGCCGTGCAGAGAGGACCTGGGTCCGTTCTACCTTTAGATAGTTTGGAGCCGCACTGTGAACAGGCAAAATAAACAACAGAGCCTGCATTCCCTTTAGCAGATTTGTCCGGCTTATTGACCATATTATCTGTTAAATTTAACAACTATCCTAAACTGTAAACAGTGAGTTGTAAGAGGTCTATTTATCCCCTTACACAATATCTAAAACAGATATAATCCCCATCTGTAATAACAACAGGGTGAGAACCCACTAGTGTAATATGAAATAATAATAAATTCACAGTGAACCAGCACAGGGCTAGCCCAATACTTGCTGTCAGCCGATCCCCGCCTGAAACGAACAGTGTGAGAAGCTGATGTCCCCTTAATTGTGTGTGAGATGTGGTATCAGCAGTGCAGCATCCCCACAGTGTCTCTGCAGCGTGGAGAAAATGGCGCTTGTAGTTCAAGCCAGCCCCCACAGATTGAGGTGGGTGGCACAGTAAACGTCACCTGAGCGGGAAGCGCAAGGCGGGAATAGATTTTTCCCCCTTCTGTGTAACTGCCGCGGCTGCAGTAGTAAGGGGACCCAAGTGGTGCCAGACCGAGGCGGAAGCAGCGTCCAGGGTCGATATACCTTTCAGTCACCGTACAGCCTGGGGAAATGTCCTTATATCCCCTTCAGTATCCGGAGATACTGTCCCGCTGCTTCCCCGCTGCCCATCCAACCTGTGCGGCACGGAGCGAGCACCAGCGCGCGCACTCACCAGCAGTCCCTGTCAGACCGCACCCACAACACCTCACAGCATGCCCTTTCACCCGTTCCACAGCACCGCCACTTACATGATACCACACAGAGGGGAAGAAAAGCCCAACACTGTTTAAAACAGGTTGTGGTTGCCGGAATGACCATTAGGTTACGGAGCCTTGTCCTACCTGACAGCTGCCCCCTCGGATCACTTGTCCGGATAAAAGAAAGCCCCAGTGACCCTAGTATGGTGACTTCCTCAGAGGCTGTATTGAGTGGGAAATTCTCTATCTATCTAGCCCCACTCTAAATATACTTGTCACCTGTAGACAGGGACTAAGTATGTACAAAAAAAGGTAAATCAAATAAATAAAAACCTAACTAAAAACTATAGCAAGGAGAACTGTGCCTGCACTCTTCAGGCACAAAACTAAAACTGAGGTAATTGTTGGTACGGCTGGAAATGGGAGGGGTTAGAGGGGGAGGAGTTAGTTTTTATAGGTTCTGTGCCAAACTCCCTTCTCACACACTCTAACCCATCAGTAAGTACACAGCGTCCCCCAGATGGATGAAAGAGAAATACAGACAGCGGCATCCCGGCTGCCAGTATGCCGGCAGTGGGGCGAGTGCAGAGTCCCCTTGCCGGCTCGCTGAGCTCGCTGCAGGTTCTATTCCCACTCTATGGGTGTCGTGGACAATGTAGACACCGGAATCCTGACTAGCGGTGAAATGCCGCAGCCGGAATACTAGCAAGACAGGCTATTCTCCCTCTGTGGGTGTCCACAAAACCCATATCGGGAGAAAATAACCGTGCCCGCAGCGTAGCGAGTGCAGCAAGCCCGCAAGGGGCTTTCTAATACTCGCCCCGCTGCCAGCATTCTGGCGGACGGGATCCCGCTGTCGGAATCATGACAGCCGGGATCCTGTCCGCCAGCATTTCATACTGAACCCCTGTCAACCAAGTGACATAGAGGAGGATTTCATATGATGTGAAAGAGGCAATACAATGGACAATCTAAAAGCGTAGAGGAAGATTCACTTATGCATGGAAGCCACCAAAATGGGTTCTATCAGCTTCCATGCTTTAACTGCTGAAGGCAGATTCTACCTCTCAGCCTGGAGTTGCGAGCAGAATCTGCCTACCGTAACTTGTAACTAACATTAGGGTAGATGTAAAAGTGGAGAAGTGAGCCAGTGGAGAAGTTGCCCATGGCAACCAATCAGCATTGACTGACGTAACATTTATAATTTGCATACTATAAAAGTATACAGAGCAGCTGATTGGTTGCCATGGGCAACTTCTGCATAGGCTCACTTCTCCACTTTTATCAATACTTGGTACATATACCCCACTGAACTGAATCTGCACCCCCTAGCCTGAATATAATTTGTCAGTTTCACAGAGCAACTCTTTCAAATAGCAGAAATCAACAGGTAACACAGAGAAGCACAGAATATAGGCATACAGCATATCATTTTACTCAGCAGAGGTTGCTTGAGCATCTTATTCGCATAGTGATGGCATGCTCACAGAGTTGTACGGGACCTGTCGGCTCACTCACACCAGGCATCTCAGGCTGCGTGGTGTATTGAGGAGAGATGTATGAGGACACATCTGTATTTATTGAGGGAAAAAATAAGATTTTACTTACCGGTAAATCTATTTCTCGTAGTCCGTAGAGGATGCTGGGCGCCCGTCCCAAGTGCGGACTTCTTCTGCAATACTTGTATATAGTTATTGCTTCAATAAGGGTTACGTTATAGTTGCATCGGTCTTGCACTGATGATATGTTGTTTTCATACTGTTAACTGGGTAGTTATCACAAGTTATACTGTGTGATTGGTGTGGCACTTTAAGAAAGAATTTAGTTCCTGGTGTGCACTGGCTCCTCCCTCTATGCCCCTCCTCCAGACCTCAGTTAGAGAAACTGTGCCCAGAGGAGATGGACAGTACAAGGAAAGGATTTTGTTAATCCAAGGGCAAGATTCATACCAGCCACACCAATCACACCGTATAACTTGTGATAACTACCCAGTTAACAGTATGAAAACAACATATCATCAGTGCAAGACCGATGCAACTATAACGTAACCCTTATTGAAGCAATAACTATATACAAGTATTGCAGAAGAAGTCCGCACTTGGGACGGGCGCCCAGCATCCTCTACGGACTACGAGAAATAGATTTACCGGTAAGTAAAATCTTATTTTCTCTAACGTCCTAGAGGATGCTGGGGACTCCGTAAGGACCATGGGGATTATACCAAAGCTCCCAAACGGGCGGGAGAGTGCGGATGACTCTGCAGCACCGATTGAGCAAACATGAGGTCCTCCTCAGCCAGGGTATCAAACCTATAGAATTTTGCAAAAGTGTTTGAACCCGACCAAGTAGCAGCTCGACACAGCTGTAGTGCCGAGACCCCCCGGGCAGCCGCCCAAGAAGAGCCCCCCTTCCTAGTGGAATGGGCCTTGACCGATTTTGGTAACGGCAATCCAGCCGTAGAATGCGCTTGCTGAATCGTGTTACAAATCCAGCGAGCAATAGTTTGCTTTGAAGCAGGAGCACCAATCTTGTTGGATGCATACAGGACAAACAGCGCTTCAGTTTTCCTGACTCTAGCCGTTCTGGCCACGTAAATTTTCAAAGCCCTGACCACATCAAGTAACTCGGAATCCTCCAAGTCACGTGTAGCCACAGGCACCACAATAGGTTGGTTCATATGAAAAGATGATACCACTTTCGGCAGAAATTGCGAACGGGTCCGCAATTCTGCTCTATCCATATGGAAAACCAGATAGGGGCTTTTATGTGACAAAGCCGCTAATTCTGACACACGTCTAGCCGAAGCCAAGGCTAATAACATGACCACCTTCCACGTGAGATATTTTAACTCCGCCGTTTTAAGTGGTTCAAACCAGTGTGACTTTAGGAAACTTAACACCACGTTAAGATCCCAAGGTGCCACCGGAGGCACAAAAGGAGGCTGAATTCGCAGCACTCCTTTTACAAACGTCTGAACTTCTGGTAGAGAAGCCAACTCTTTTTTAAAGAAAATGGATAGGGCTGAAATCTGAACCTTAATGGAGCCTAAGGTTTTAGGCCCAAATTCACTCCAGTTTGTAGGAAGTGAAGGAAACGGCCCAGATGGAATTCTTCCGTAGGAGCATTCCTGGCCTCACACCAAGAAACATATTTTCGCCATATAGGGTGATAATGTTAAGATGTCACGTCCTTCCTAGCCTTTATCAGCGTAGGAATGACCTCATCCGGAATGCCTTTTTCCGCTAGGATCCGGCGTTCAACCGCCATGCCGTCAAACGCAGCCGCGGTAAGTCTTGGAACAGACATGGGCCCTGTTGCAACAGGTCCTGCCTTAGAGGAAGAGGCCACAGATTTTCTGTAAGCATTTCCTGCAGAACCGGATACCAGATCCTTCGTGGCCAATCTGGAACAATGAGGATTGTTCTCACTCCTCCTTTTTCTTATTATTCTCAACCCTTGGGTATGAGAGGAAGAGGAGGAAATACATAGACTGACCTGAACACCCACGGTGTCACTAGGGCGTCTACCGCTACTGCCTGAGGGTCTCTTGACCAGGCGCAATAACTCTGCAGCTTTTTGTTGAGGCCGGACACCATCCTGTCTATCTGTGGCAGTCCCCACCGAACTGCAATCTGTGCGAAGACTTCATGATGAAGTCTCCACTCTCCAGGACGTATGTCTGGTGAGGAAGTCTGCTTCCCAGTTGTTCACTTCCGGAATGAACACTGTTGACAGTGCTCTTACATGATTCTCCGCCCAGCGAAGAATTCTGGTGGCTTTCGCCATCGCCACTCTGCTCCTTGTGCCGCCTTGGCGGTTTACATGAGCTACTGCGGTGACGTTGTCTGACTGGATCAGAACCGGTTGGTCGCGAAGAAAGGTCTCCGCTTGACTTAGGGCGTTGTATAAGGCCCTTAGTTCCAATATGTTGATGTGAAGACAAGTCTCTTGACTTGACCAAAGACCTTGGAAATTTCTTCCCTGTGTGACTGCTCCCCAGCCTCGGAGACTCGCGTCCGTGGTCACCAGGATCTAGTCCTGAATGCCGAATCTGCGGCCCTCTAGAAGGTGAGCACTCTGCAGCCACCACAGGAGAGATACCCTGGCCCTGGGGGATAGGGTGATCAACTGATGAATCTGTAGATGTGACCCGGACCACTTGTCCAGTAGGTCCCATTGGAAAGTCCTCGCATGGAACCTGCTGAAGGGAATGTTTTTCCCAGGACTCGAGTGCAGTGATGCACTGACACCTGTCTTGGTTTCAATAGGTCCCTGACTAGAGTCATGAGTTCCTGGGCCTTCTCTATCTGAAGGTAAACCCATTTCTGGTCTGTATCCAGAATCATACCCAAGAAGGGCAGACGAGTTATAGGAACCAACTGTGACCTCGGGAAATTGAGAATCCAGCCGTGTTGCTATGACACCTTCAACGAAAGTGACACGCTGTTCAACAACTGCTCTTTTGATCTCGCCCTTATTAGGAGATCGTCCAAGTATGGGACAACTGTGACTCCTTGCTTGCGTAGGAGCACCATTATTTCCGCCAATTACCCTGAAATTGGTAATGACAATTCTGTACCACAATTGTCAGGTACGCCTGATGGGGTGGATAAATGGGAACATGAAGGTATGCAGCCTTTATGTTTAGATACACCATCAAATCCCCCCCTTCCAGGTTGGCGATGATCGCTCTGGGCGATTCCACTTTAAATTTGAACCTTTTCCCATATAGGTACAGAGATTTTAACTTTAAAAATAGGTCTGACCGAACCGTACGGTTTCGGGACTACAGCCAAGGTTGAGTCATATCGCCTTCCTTGTTGCAGGAGGGGAACCTTGAGCACCACCTGTTGGAGATACAATGTGTGAATTGTATTTAATATTATCTCCCTTCCTGGGGGAGAAGCCGGTAGGTCCGATAAGGAAAAAACGGCGAGGAGGCACCTTTCGAATTCCAGCTTGTAACCCTGAGAAACAATTTTTTATTGCCCCGGGAACCACCTGTGAGTGAACTCAGATGTGGCTGAAGAGTCGAAGACGTGCTCCCACTGGGGCGGACTCCCTTAGCGGAGCTCCAGCGTCATGCGTTGGATGTAGTAGAGGCCGGGGAGGACTTCTGTTCCTGGGAACTAGCTGTGCCCTGTACCCTTACCTCTGGTAAGAAAGGACGCTCCTCGTACTTTCTTGTTATTCTGCGACCGAAAGGACTGCATTTGATAATGTCGTGCTTTCTTAGGCTGTGAGGGAATATAAGGCAAAAGATCAGAATTACCAGCTATAGCTGTGGAGACCAGGTCCGAGAGCCCTTCTCCACACAATTCCTCAGCCTTGTAAGGTAAACCTTCCATATGCCTCTTTTAGTCGGCATCACCTGTCCATTGCATGTTCCACCGGACACTTCTAGCAGAAATCGACATAGCGTTGACTCTAGAACCCAGTAGACTAATGTCTCTTTGGGCATGTTTTATATATATATATATATATATATATATATATGACAGCATCTTTTATATATATATATATATATATATATATATATATATATATACACATACATACACTCATATACTAGGGTCAATACCATGGTATCCTTATCTAGGGTTTCAATCTCCGCTGATAAGGTATCTGTACACGCTGTTACAGCGCTATAAACCCAGGCCGACACAATCGCCAGTCTGAGTAGTGTACCAGAATGTGTGTAAATGGACTTCAAAGTACTTTTACTGCAAGCTATCTGCAGGATCCCTGAGGATAGCTGTTAAGTCAGCGCTACCTTTTGGGTAAACGTGACAAAGCTTTGTCCACTCTAGGGGAAGATTCCCATCGTATCCTGGCCCTAGTAGGGAAAGGATACTCCCTGATAATTCTTTTTGGGAAGCTGCAGCTTCTTGTCTGGAGATTCCCGCTCTTTTTCTTCATGAGAGGAGGGAAATTTACCTCAGCTTTCTTCCCCTTAAACATGTGTACCCTCCTGTCAAGGACAGATGAGTCATCAGTGATATGCAAAACATCTTTTATTACAATAATCATATATTGAATACTTTTCTGCCAGTTTTGGCTGTAACTTTGCATTATCGTAGTCGACACTGGAGTCAAACTCCGTGTCGATATCAGTGTCTATTATTTTGGATAGTGAGCATTGTGAGACTCTGAAGGTCTCTGCGACATAGGGACAGACCTGTGTAGATTCACTGTCTGTTCTCTAATCTTTTGTGCAATAAATTTACCTCAGCACTTTATTTCACATATCCAATCAGGTGTCGGCGTTGTCGACGGAGACACCACTCACACACACATTTGCTCCATCTCCTCCTTAGGAGAGCCTTTTACCTCAGACATGTCGACACACCACACACTCAGGGAATGCTCATCTGAAGATAATTCCCCCACAAGGCCCTTTGGAGAGACAGAGAGAGAGAGTATGCCAGCACACACCCCAGCGCTATATGACCCAGGAAAAAACACAGCAATTTAATGTTTACCCAGTAGCGCTGTTATTATCTGCGCCGAATTATGTGCCCCCCCTCTTCTTTAAAACCCTCTCTTCTACCGTGGTATAAGCAGGGGAGAGTCCAGGGAGCTTCCTCTCAGCGGTGCTGTGGAGAAAAACATGGCGCTGGTGAGTGCTGAGGGAGAAGCCCTGCCCCCTCGACGGTGGGCTTCTGTCCCGCTAAAAGTGTAAAATTGGCGGGGGCTCATGCATATATACAGTGTCCAGCTGTATATATGCTCCTTTTGCCAAATAAGAGGTTAATATTGCTGCCCAGGGCGCCCCCTCAACCCTTACAGTGACCGGAGTATGTGAGGTGTGTGGGAGCAATGGCGCACAGCTGCAGTGCTGTGCGTTACCTCAGTGAAGATCATGAAGTCCTCTGCCGCCTCTGAAGTCTTCTTTTCTTCTCATACTCGCCCGGTTTCTATCTTCCGGCTCTGCGAGGGGGACGGCGGCGCGGCTCCGGGACGGACGGCGAGGGTGAGATCCTGCGTACCAATCCCTCTGGAGCTAATGGTGTCCAGTAGCCTAAGAAGCAGGACCTAGCTTCAGAGAGTAGGGCTGCTTCTCTCCCCTCAGACCCACGATGCAGGGAGTCTGTTGCCAGCAGAGCTCCCTGAAAATAAAAAACCTAACAAAATACTTTCTATCAGTAAACTCAGGAGAGCTCACTGAAAAGCACCCAGCTCGTCTGGGCACAGTATCAAACTGAGGTCTGGAGGAGGGGCATAGAGGGAGGAGCCAGTGCACACCAGGAACTAAATTCTTTCTTAAAGTGCCCATGTCTCCTGCGGAGCAGGTCTATCCCCATGGTCCTTACGGAGTCCCCAGCATCCTCTAGGACGTTAGAGAAAAGGCCATATCATTTGCACAGATTAAAAAGTAAATAATGTCTGAAGCATGATGAACACTAGAAAACCTGTTTTATCTGTACATTTATTGTGACATTATGGGGGAGATTCAATTGTTTGAAAAGTCAGTTGGGTGTCTGTTTTTTCCTATCTAATAGACAGGAAAAAACAGACACTCAACCGACTTTTCAAACATTTGAATTCCCCCCCTATGACTATAAATAAATGTACATAATTTTAACGGCAGACTGTATTTTCCTGTGGACGCTAACCAAAAAGAAACTATTATAAGCGTCTTAGCAGAGCAATGATGACAGCTAAATGTCACCTGACTATAACATTCCCGTACTGGCTTATATTGCTAAGTGTGAAGAGAAACCTTATATTATTACATAGACAAGAAATAATTCAAACTACTACCCATCCCCTCTGCCTAAGTCTGGGTACGCACTTTGCCACTGGATCGATCCAGTGTACAAGCAGTCGGATATGCTGATGTATCTGCAAGGCATATTGGCATTGAATGACAACATGCACAGATATATCGGGTATACCAATAACCTACAGATATAATGACCGTTTGATGGAACGATAATATAGCAGTGTATACTCATCTTAAGAGGGAACTGCGGACCCCAGAATAAAACCTACATCTAGCTTCAATACACCATGCACCAAGAGATGTCGGCCGTGAGTGAGCCAGCATTGTGCTGGGCAACTCTGCTATTGGCGTCTTTTTTTGTTTGCATCACTACGCAAATAAGCACAAGCATATTCTGCTAATAAATGATACGTGGCATTCATACATTCTGTGTGTTACTGTGGTTGTATCTGCATACAAAACGCTGACGCCCGGCGTCAGTAAACAGGCTGTTTCAAATGATGTAGGATGACACACCTGTATAGAGACACATCAGACTGGTTTCTGTGATCAAGCACTTACCTCTACAAAGCTATTGGTTATTAAATGTTGATACTTTAACTTCACTTTCGAATCTGTGATCAGTCGCCTGTTAAAGACAAACACAATGTAGAAATAAATATCCTAAAAAATCTAATTGGCACATTAGATGACAATCTGTCACAGGATAAAAATTAAAGGTTCTTTAATCTCAAACCATATTGAAACTAGCACAGAGAAAAGTATATGCCACACAAGTTTACAGTATGCCAGGCGTTCCCAAACGCAGTCTTTAAAGCACCCTAAGGGTCCAGGTTAAGGATATACACAAGGCTGAGCACAGATGGTTACATCAAATTAATTTAGGTACTAATTAAGTCACTAGTGCTCAAGCTTGGTTATCCATAAAACCTGGTCTGTCAGAGTACCTTGAGGACAGTGCTTGGGAGGCTCTGCAGTACGCTTTCGTGCAGGCTAAGACCAAATTGAGGTGTTTTTGTCTGATAAAAAAAAAATATATTGGGAATTGAGGACAAAATGTTAGATACATATTTAAAATGTAGGCTCCGACAGGCAGTGCCCTCAAACCCTCTCATGTGCTTATCCTTCTCTTACTTAAACCCTCTTTAACGGCACCAAATCCCGCAGTTTTCTTCCACCCCAATACTTATGCCAGTGTCGTCTTCTGCTGTAGCTATGTTTATCTACCCTGTACTTGTCCTATATTGTCTTCAACTGTAATTCACTATTTTCCTGCTTTGAATATTTTGTTTATTTGCTCTGTAATTGGGCACTGCGGATCCCTTATGGCGCCATATAAATAAAGCATAATAATAATTATAATAATATTTAAGTTCTTTCATTTTTCTGTTCTATGTATTTTGCATACAGGGGATAATACTGAACCTCTCACCTGCACAAAAGACTCACTGAGCAGCATTGCATTCAATTCTATCTAAATTGGACTCTGTTCTATACACCTCCTATAATGGCAATGAACCGCAATGTGTAAAGTGCATTTAAGAACAGAAAGGCAGAAGATTATTTTTCCATCACTTTCTTTTAATAAACAAGAAGTAGGGATCTTGTGTATTTTGTTCAGTTCCATTATATGTAACGTGTTTGTTTTGTTCAAACATTTTAGAACTTGCAAAGGATTATATGGAATCCTCATCCATGATGCACAATAGCAGCTCCATAGATCTTGCTTCATATTTCAAGGACAAGATTGATGAAATGAAATGGTATGCTCTTCCTCAGCCAGTGACCGCCTCACACCCTGGCACATGCTCATCTTTTGATCCCACAAATGAAGGTTAAGTATCTACACTCTTCTCATCCTCCTACTTTACTACTTCTCCTCTTGATGCTATATCATCATAAATCAGTAAAGCTATGTCTTCTGTGCTTATCCCAACCTTAACTACAATCTTTTGGGGTATATGCAATTGCGGTCGAATTCCCGGAAATGTCGAAAAACGGGACATTTTGGAAAAAAAAATTTTTTTTTGTCAATGCAATACAGTACTTTTCGCCAAAAAAACGGCCATTCCAAATTCAACTTTTTGAAATTCGACATTTGTCAAATTCGACATTTCTGCAATGGTACAAATGCGGCATTTCGACAAAAGTATATTCAATTGAAGATTGAAAATTCGACAACAATGCTTTTAGACAGTAAATTCGTCATTTTCATTCCGCCACACTTTGCTGGCGGAATCTAATAAAAATTTTTACAAACATGTTTGTTTTTTTGTGTTTTTTTTTTTTGGTAATAGCATATCTATTTATATTAGAAGGGATTAGGTACTTGGTTTGTCTATTTAGGAGGCACAAGTATTATTTATATATTTTTAAAAATATATACATATTTTTTTAAATGGAATGGTATAAAAATCAGAGAAAAAAATGCGTGGGGTCCCCCCTCCTAAGCATAACCAGCCTCGGGCTCTTTGAGCCGGTCCTGGTTGCCAAAATACGGGGGGAAAAATGACAGGGGATCCCCCGTATTTCAACAACCAGCACCGGGCTCTGCGCCTGGTCCTGGTGCAAAAAATACGGGGGACAAAAAGAGTAGGGGTCCCCCGTATTTTTTGGACCAGCACCGGGCTCCACTAGCTGGACAGATAATGCCACAGCCGAGGGTCACTTTTATACAGCGCCCAGCGGCCGTGGCATTAAATACCCAACTAGTCACCCCTGGCCGGGGTACCCTGGAGGAGTGGGGACCCCTTCAATCAAGGGGTCCCCCCCCCCAGCAACCCAAGGGCCAGTGGTGAAGCCCGAGGCTGTCCCCCCCCCATCCAAGGGCTGCGGATGGGGGGCTGATAGCCTTGTTGAAAATGGAAGAATATTGTTTTTTTGCAGAAGAACTACAAGTCCCAGCAAGCCTCCCCCCCCCCCCAAGCCGGTACTTGGAGAACCACAAATACCAGCATGCGGGGGGGAAACGGGCCCGCTGGTACCTGTAGTTCTACTGCAAAAAAAATACCCAAATAAAAACAAGACACAGACACCGTGAAAATACAACTTTATTTCACACATGCCGACACATACATACTTACCTATGTTGACACGCCGACTCTGGCCACGTCTCCAATGTTGATGTCCGGGGTACCTAAAAATAAAATTATACTCACCTGATCCAGTGTCCGGTTCTTTTATTGTAATCCACATACTTGGCAAAACAAAAAAACGCATTAACCCGAACCAGACGGACTGAAAGGGGTCCCATGTTTACACATGGGACCCCTTTCCCCGAATGCAGAGACCCCCCGTGACTCCTGGCACAGAAAGGTCCCTTCAGCCAATCAGGAAGCGCCACGTCGTGGCACTCTCCTGATTGGCTGTATGCGCGTCGGAGCTGTCAGACGCGCATCGCACAGCTCCCTCCATTAGTTTCAATGGTGGGAACTTTGCGGTCAGCGGTGGGGTTACAATATCTCTCTATATATCTAATGGTATCTTTCCATCACTGTTCAATATGCAGTGATTACTCCCATTCTGAAAACGGGTTATTTGTACTTACTGGTAAATCCATTTCTCGGATTCCACAGGGGACACTGGAGGATATTTACGGTGGGGTATAGATGGTGGCCCAGTGGGAGCCTGGCACTTTAAATTGTTTCGAATTGTGACTGGCTCCTCCCCTCTATCTCCCCCCCCACCCACCCTACAGACCAGTTTGAAAACTGAGCCCGAGACGAGACGGCTTGACATACTCGAACAGAGGAGGAACTGAAAACACAGAAAAGTAAAACAAAGATAACAAACATGAACAATCACAACCGTAATTGTCACCAGTCAACTGAGCAGGAGAGAAACTCTAAAAATTTCCTAACCTGGAGGAAAGAAAACAAGAATACGCCCAGTGCTGGGAGGGCGTCCAGTGTCCCCTGTGGAATCGGAGAAATGGATTTACCGGTAAGTACCAAAATCCCATTTTCTCCTTCATCCACAAAGGGACACTGGAGGATCTTTATGGTGGTGATGTCCCAGAGCTCCCAACATGGGCGGGAAAGCGCTGAGAGTCCTGAAGCACCGCTCGGCCAAACTGAGAAGCAGAGGCTGCAAAGGTATCAAATTTGTAGAATTTGATAAACTTATGTTTCCGCGACCAAGTTGCTGCTCTACACAACTGCGTCAGAGAAACTCATCTAGCAGCCGCCCAGTAAGAACAGACGGATCTAGTGGTGTGGGCCGAAACCGAACTCGGTGGTGGAAGAGAGGCTGCAAGATAAGCTTGCATAATGGTAAATTTGGTCCAACAAGCAAAAGTTTGTTGTGAGGCTGGCCAACCAGGCCTGGCAGCATCATAGAGAACAAACAGAACATCTGTCTTGCGTAAGTCAGCTGTTCTTTCTACATAAACACGCAGGGCCTGAACTACATCCAGTGATCTCAAAGAAGGAGAATCGCCTGATAGCACAGGGACCACAATTGGTTGATTAATGTGAAATGCCGAAACAACCTTAGGTAAGAAAGACCTGTGAATGCGGAGTTCCGCTCTGTCCTCAAGAAATATTAAATATGGAGGATGGCACGACAGAGCTCCTAATTCAGAAACTCTCTGAGCCCACGCCAGGGCCAGAAGTAAAACTACCTTCCATGTAAGAAATTTTAACTCCGATTCCAGTGGTTGAAATAAAGATCACTGTAAAAAAGGTTAGAACCGTATCCAGATCCCAAGGAGCTGTGGGAGGAATAAACGGCGGTTTAAGATGGATAACAGTCTGTACTTCAGTACAGAGTAAGGCAAAAAAAATATCTGGAAAAAAATCGAAAGGGCGGGAGACTTGAACTTTGAGAGATCCTATGCTCAACCCAGCTGAGAAACCAGCCTGGAGGAAAAGGAGAAGCTTAGCCAATGTAAAGCAAGTAGCAGAGAACTGACGCTGCTCACACCATGAGATGTAGGCTTTCGATAGTGCTTTGAAGTGACCTCCTTTCTAGCACTCAACATAGTAAGGATAACTAGTGATGGAATTCCTTTGTGTTTTAGGATTTCCCTTTCAAGAGCCACGCCGTCAAACGTAGCCGCTCTAAGTTTGGATAAATGAAAGGTCCCTGTATCAGCAAATCCTGTCATAGAGGTAGAGGCCGTGGGTCTATGAGTAAGTATGTAGGTCGCTGTACCACATTCTTCGAGGCCAGTCTGGTGCCTCGAATAGGACCCTGACCGTTTCTCATTTGATCCGCTTGAGTAGACGCGGTAACAAGGGAAACGGAGGAAAAAGATACACAAAGTGGAAATTCCAAGGAATCATCAGTGCATCCACCGCGGAATCTCTGGTGCGAGAGCAATACAGAGGAAGTTTGTGGTTCCTTCTGGATGCCATGAGATCTGCGGAAGTCCCCATCGATTTACCGGTTGTTGAAAAATTTGAGGATGCAATTCCCATTCGCCTAGATGCATATCCTGACGACTTAAGTAATCTGCCTCACAGTTCTCCACTCCTGGTATGAACACTGCCAATATTGCTACTGTATACCTTTCGGACCATAATAGGATCATGATTACATCCTTCATAGATGCCCTGCTGCGGGATCCACCCTGCCGATTTATGTATGCCACTGCTGTGGCGTTGTCCGACTGCACGTCCCTGTAGGAGATGAAAAGCCAATAGGAGAGCATTGTAGACAGCCCCGAAGTTCCAGTATATTGATAGGTAGATTCCGTTCTTGTGGAGTCCAGAGGCCCTGGAATTGACAATCCAGAGTCACCGCTCCCAATCCGCGGAGACTGGCATTAGTTGTGAGAAGCACCCAATCTGTGACAACAAAGGTTCTGCCCTTAGACAGATTTGTCGTGTTCAGCCACCAAAGCAATGACAGACATGTCCTGGATAGTAGATGAACTATCTGATGCATAAAAAGATGCGAACCTGACCACTGGGAAAGGAGATCTAGTTGAAATGGCCGGAAGTGGAATCTGCCGTATTGACCTGCCTCGAAGGCAGCTACCATCTTCCCTAGAAGTCGAATGCACAGATGCGATGTGTTAAGACCATAACCAACTCCTGAATGGACTGCATCTTGTCCTGAGGGAGAAAAATCTTCTGCCACAGTGTCCATGATCATTCCTAGGAATTGAATCTGCTGTGTCGGTTGTAAGTGAGACTTTTGGACATTTATGATTCAGCCGTGCCTTACGAGAAAAGTCTGGACTATTCTCATGTCATTTACCAACTTTTCTTCTGACTGGGCCTTTAGGAGTAGATCGTCCAAGTAGGGAACAACAATCACCTCTTGAGATTGTAACTGCGCCATCATCACTGCCATTACCTTTGTAAAAACTCAACGTGCTGAAGAAAGACCGATAGGCAAGGCTTGGAATTGAAAATGTAAAATCTTTTACCGCAAACCTGAGGAAATTCTGATGTGGAGGCCAAATTGGTATTTGGAGGGAAGTGTCCTTGATGTCTATTGACACTAGAAAGTCCCCCGCTTCGAGACCAGTTAAAACAGAGTGCATGGACTGAATCTGAATACTCTCAAAAAGGGATTGAGATCTTTAAATTTAGGATGGGTCTCACCAAGCCGTCTGGCTTCGGTACCACGAATAAACTGGAATAAAATCCCCATTTTGCTGGTGGAGAGGTACTGGAACTATGACTCCCATCTCTAGGAGTCTGTGTATTGCCTGGAGAAGGGAATCTTGACGTTACTGTGAAACTGGTAAATCTGTTGTAAAAAATCTCGGAAGAGGTTTGAACTGAAAATCTAGTTTGCAACCGTGGACAATGATATCTCTTACCCAGGCATCTGTACAGGTTTCTGACCAAACTTGTTTTAAATTCAGCAAACGAGCTCCCACCCTGGGATCCCCCAGGAGGGTAGGTAGCCAGTCATGCTGCGGGTTTAGGTGCAGGTTTAGGGTCCTGTTGCAAGGCAGTTGTGTTTGCAGCACGACCTCGGCCTCAGTTACCTCTAAAAGAGGTGGTTCCGCCTCTGCCACATCCTCTGAATTTTGAAGGGACTCGAAAGGACCGGAAGAACGATCCTTAATAAGTCTTCCTGGGAGTTGGAGCTGCAGAGGGAAGATAGGTTGACTTACCTCCAGTGGCCTTGGAGATCAGGGTATCCAGTTCTTGACCAAACAGGAACTCACCATTAAACGGTATTGCCTCTACCGCCGCCTTGGATTCTGCATCTGCTTGCCACTGCCTAAGCCAGAGCGCTCGACGTGCTGAAATAGACAATGCAGATATCTTGGATCCAATGGATCCTGCATCCTTGGATGCTACACCTAAGTAAACAGCAGATTCTCTGATATGTTCTGCCAGTGTAATCAGTTGATCTGTAGTGAGACCAGCTTGTAATCCTGTCACCAATTGCTCTGCCCAGGCCTCTATAGCCTTATTAACCCAAAGACCCACCATGGTAGGTCGAAGAAGTGCCCCCGCTGCTGAGCAGATGGATTTTAAATTATTTTTCAACCTTCGATCAGCCTGCTCCTTTAACCAGGTAGAACTGGCAACCGGTAGGATAGTCTTTTTTGATAATCTAGATCAGAGGTTCTCAAACTCGGTCCTCGGGGGCACACACAGTGCATGTTTTGCAGGTCTCCTCACAGAATCGCAAGTGAAATAATTAGCTCCACCTGTGGATCTTTTAAAATGTGTCAGTGAGTAATTAATACACCTGTGCACCTGCTGGGTTACCTGCAAAACATGCACTGTGTGTGCCCCCGAGGACCGAGTTTGAGAACCTCTGATCTAGATAAAGATGGGTCTACCAGAGGGGGATTTTCCCATTTTGCTCTACTGTCCTCAGGAAACGGATAGGCAAGCAAAAGCCTGCAAGCCCTGCCTCCTAGCGCCAAATTCAAAAGTGCTCAGTAAGAATTTACAGTGCAGCAGCCGGCACTGTAGTACTGCCGCATCTAGCCGGACGCCGTACCAGCACTGGGGAAAGTGCCCTATAGGAAGTGCTTGTCCCAGAGACTCTGCTAGTCAGAGGTTCGGGATATACTCACCCCCTGCCAAGCTGACCAGCTGGGCACAGTCTCTGGGGACCTCACAGGACGCTGCATGAAGCTCCTAAGGAATTACCTCTGGGACTGATGTCCCTGTAGCCGGTAGCTCTGGCTGCAGTTTGATGAAACTGTGCCAGAGTCCCACTAGTAGCTCCCGCAGTGCATACAGACAGGGGCAGTAAGCTGCCTGTCTGTCCTCAGCTTCTTTAATAGAAAATTTCTGGAGAAGCCTAGAGAGAGGACTGCACCCTCGGGCACATTTTTCAAACTGGTCTGTAGGTAGGGGCATAGAGGGAAGGAGCCAGTCACAATTCCAAACAATTTTAAGTGCCAGGCTCACACTGGACGACCATCTATACCCCCACCGTAAAGATCCTCCAGTGTCCCCTAGTGGATGAAGGAGAAATAACAAAATTCTGACCCTAACTCTCTAACTCCCTTGCCTCTCCACGCTACTTGAGAGACTTGCCTATACTCGCCTCACACACTTAACACGCACAACTTACTGGACCCACTTCAGTCAGGCTTCCATTCTCAGCACTAAGGTAGTGAATGATCTGTTAACTGCTAAGTCTAAAGGCCATTACTCACTTCTTATTTTTCTAGATCTCTATGATGAGTTTTCAACACTGCTGACCACTCTTCTTATACAATCATTACTATTTCGAAGTCTTTAGGACACAGCCTTCATTGGTTCTCAGCATACCTAATTGCTCTTTCAGTGTTCATTTCTCTGAATCCACCTCCTCTTCGTTACCTCAATCAGTTGGAGTACCGCGAGGCTCAATCTTCTTTCTTCAGTCTATACCACATTTCTTGGCAAACTAATCGGCTCTTTTTTACTTCAGTATCATTGTACGCGGATAATACTCAAACCTATCTTCCCCAGATTTATCACCATCTATATTGGTCCGTGTCATTGAATACCTTTCTTTCATTTCATACTGGATTTCATCTCGCCACCTCAAACGTAATATTTCCACAACAGAATTCATTATATTTCCACCGGCCAATAGTAGTAATCAACATGATATTTCTATCACTATTGATAACCCCACAAGCTGCCTAGGTGTTATCCTTGATTCTGAACTCTGCTTTGCTGTGTTTCCCACATTAAGTCTGTCTCAAAATCATGTTACATGCATCTAAAAACACATATCCAGAATACGACCATATCTTACCCAAGACACTGCAAAAACTTTACTCCATGGAGTCATTATCTCCTGCATTGATTATTGTAATTGTCTCCTTACTGGTCTACCCCAATACAAACTCTTAACACTACAATACAGTTTGAATGCTGCTGCGAAGCTGAGCTTCCTTGCTAAACGTTTACGGCTTGTTGATCCGCTCTTTCAGTCCCTCCATTTATTACATGTAATCTACCGTATTCAATAGATAATACTTTTACTTACACATAAGGCTATTAACCATACTACACAAACACAAATCTCTCACTTATCTCAAGATACCTCTCAACCCGACCGCTCCGTTCTGCACAAGATCTGCATGCCTCATCCACATGTATTACTTGCTCTCATGATTACAGGAGTTTTTTCGGGTTGCCCCTACTCTGGGGAAATCCCTCCCATGCACATTAAGACTCTCTGCTAGTCTCCAAACATTCAAGCATTCCCTGTAAACTCACCTCTTCAGGCAATCTTAGCAAATTCCAGGACCACCCACATAACCTTCATATACTTTCCTATCTAATTACATCCCCTCTTTACAGTCCATACATAACCTCACATATTTTCTCTTTCTTCACGTCTAGACCCTTGGCCAACATTGCTGTCTGACTATCATACAGGCCAACATTGCTGTGTAACCATCATACAGCCCAAGAACCACCTCTGCAATCTGTCTGTCTACCACCTACCCTTGGTATCAATGCCTATTTCCCTACAGATTGTAAGGTTGCAAGCAGGATGCTCTTGCCTCTTTGTCTGTCATAACCCAGTTTTGTTCCATTACTATTTTTTTTCCAATTGTAAAGTGCAACGGAATATGCTGCACAATATAAGAAACGGTTACAAAACACTAATAGATAAAATTCATTTACTACCCAGATTCCTCAAAGTGACATGGAAGATACACAGATTATTTTATTATTTATTAAGGGTTTTAAAGTAGCAAGACCACCCTATTTTGAAATGCAATAATCAGACTGTACATTACCAGCCTTGGGATGATGATCACAATTACAAGGGAACCAGAGTGGTGGTATATTCCAATATAACCACCAAGGCCTCAGACAAGGAGACTTTGTTAGAGATTAACAATCACGTTTAAAAAGTGCTAGTGTTATTTCATATGTCAACGTGCTGTTGGTAACCCGATACTGAACGAATGGGACACTGGATTGGCAGCATTTTCCTCCCTGTGGTCATTGTACAATGTAGAAGGGCTCTACCAGACCTCTTTCTACCAAGAAAAGAATTTCCAAAAAATAAACACAGCCACACCTCGTACATTAAAACTCCCTTCCTCTTCCACTTGTTCCAAAAGGCCACAAAACACTCCTCCTTTCTCAGTTCAATGTGGTCCTGCTCTGCATTTTCAAACCACATATCCTTAAGGGGGCAAACAGGACAACCTGTTTGCCCCTTACCCGAGGCTCTCCTGTAATTGGGGACCAGTATGAATAACATTCTGGGAAATCCACAACGGTTAAAACAGTCATAGGTTTCCCAAATGCATGCAAAATTTCCAAGGGTCAGAGCAATTATTTTATAACGCTTCTAGACAGTTTGGGGTCTATTCATGAAGCAGTGAAAAGTGTGGAGAAGTAAGCCTGTGGAGAAGTTGCCCATGGCAAACAATCAGCTGCTCTGTATAATTTTATAGTATGCAAATTATAAGTGTTACTTCAATGCTGATTGGTTGCCATCAGCAAATTCTCCATTGGCTCAATTCACCACACTTTTCACTGCTTAATGAATAGACCCCTTTATTACGTCTTTCTTATCAGATGTTTTTGGTTTCCCCACTTACAGATATTACATGTACAAATGTATATAATAAACAGACATACTATAGGAACATTGTTTGTGAGAACTGGTTTGGAACTATCGGTTTCAGTTCAATTCAAGCCAATATATCCATAGTTATTTGCATATTTTGGATTTTTCTTTTTTTGATATCTAAAAAAATGAATTTAATTTAAAAAGCCGATATTTTTGTCTTTTGTGGACCGCGGCTATCCCACAGAAAGTGTGCATGCTATCCTTCAGGCAATTATGTCATACTTGCCAGTAAGAAAGTAGCAGAGTGTAGTGCATTACCAGTATGAGTGTTGATGGCATGGTAGACAAAATAGCCAAGTACTGATAAAAGTGGAGTTGTTCCAATTAGTCACAAACTGGCTTGCCCCACAAGTAAGTGTGCACATATACAGCACTTACAATAGCCCCAAAAATGCCAGATGGGGTGTAATGGGGGCAAGTTCATGTGCCGCTGCTAGTGTTTCCACACCGTTGGGCACATCACAGGGCCTGCAAAAAATGTAATCACGTCCCTTCCATTTCTGCGTGGACTTCCTGTGATGTTAAGGTTTCTGGTGTTAAAGTGTAACATGAATTACAAGTAAACAATATTGTTAATTAAATATTTTTTTGCAGCAATAAACAGTAAAATGTCAGATTTTATTCCATATCTGAAGGAATTAGTTTAGTAACAAACATAATATGGGTAAATACACAAACAAAAAAGGTCCCAAATCCCTGGCTAACACTGGTAAACTGCCCTGCCAGTGACAATATATACTACAGCAAACACCCATCCCTATGAAGAATTAAGGCCAGTACTCACTGGCCGATGTGAGAGATGTGTGCTGAGTGAACCGCTCAGCACAGCGCAATGTGCGCTGAGCGTGCGAGGGGAGACGGGGGCTCCGTGAGTACCCCCCTTTAGAATCAGAGAAGGGAATGTACACAAAGGGGTTGCCCTTGAAACATTGAAAGACATAATCAGGCTACATGGTAATATGGTTCTGTACCCATAGTGACCAGTGAGATATCAGCTTTTATTACTCGTACTAGAACAGTCTGCTAAGCGCTGATGGTAGCTTTGGGTTCCTCCATATCATTGCTTTTTGCATCACTAAATGAACCCCAATGTAGCTACTTATTAACATTTACAGATGTTAAAAAAAAATTCTAAGGGGTAAATTTACTAAAGCTTCTAAAAATTAAAAGAAGTGATGTTGCCCATAGCAACCAATCAGTTTTTATCATTTTCTAGGATGCAATAAAGAAATTACAGACAGAACCTGATTGGTTGCTATAGGCAACATCACTTTTCATGTTTAGAAGCTTTAATAAAAGTACCCCTAAGTCTATTAAGGCCTACATTAATACTAAATTGATCATAAAAGACATCTAAATGCTGAACAAATTATGCAGTGTATCTTTATTAATAGTAAAAATATCAAAGCAGACAACATTCACATGTGTAGAGGCACAACACTTACATTACTGTATTGTCATCAACTAAAATGTCACAGCCATGAGCTGGGCAGGAAATGGTCTAAAAAGAAAAGAAGGGAAGTCGTTTACAAAACAAAATTAGTATTGGGGATATAATGATACTGGTAAAAACAAAATATTTCTAATATTGCTGGAGAGAGTGAGATATAAAATATAAATATAACAAGTATAAAAAATGATTAACCAAAGACAAACAAAGGGCAAGAAAGCAGAGAAATGTTATGTATGAAGAGAAGATGAAAAGTGAAATTGTTATTAATATATATATATATATATATATATATATATATGAGTTACTACCTGTCCCATTCCTTCCTCTATGATTTTGGTGGTCAAATATTCACTCCAGCACTGCATGCAGAACTTGTGACCGCACTCAAGGCCTGTAAAATACTGGAAAATGTACATAGAGGAGAGGTATTTTATAACACTGCAAATAACCGACAGAACCATTAATAATGGTGTAAAAAATAAATTAAATCAAAGCCTAGTAACTTTATTAATGTAAGAAAGCATTAAAACATGGTTGATCGAGGTTTCTAATACATGATTCAGTTATTTTAAATTTTTTTTTAAACTGGATATTTTTCCAACCCTGGTGTAAACTTTTTTTTTGTTATAGAGAATTGCTTATCTTATGTGACATTACCTTTTTGGTGCATATATTCTGAAAGGAAAGATCAGACTGATTGATTTTGTTACAACACTTTTACTCATGATGGTAATTTCTACAAGTTCT
Organism: Pseudophryne corroboree; assembly: GCF_028390025.1. Lineage (NCBI taxonomy): Eukaryota > Metazoa > Chordata > Amphibia > Anura > Myobatrachidae > Pseudophryne > Pseudophryne corroboree. The sequence continues at coordinate 341,845,655 of NC_086449.1, forward strand.
TTAATGAAGAAATTGTGTAATTTTAGTTTTGCAATCCAGTTTACAGTGCTAGAGTGCTTTTTTTTTATAGGAGATCTGTTGACAAAATACTTTCTGTAAATGTTTTTCTCCCCTTTTACATATTTCAATAAATCCATTTTTGTTACAGCTTATTATTCCTATTACATCTAAATATATGGAGATAGACTAAACCTATTAATACATACAGTGGGGTCGATTCAATTCACCGACAGCTGAATAGCTATTCAATTCAGATCAAGTTAAGTTGGTGAATGCCCGTTCTCCCAGACTTAACAGGTTGATTTGTCGGGAGAACGGGCATTCTCCGACTTAACTCCCAGCCGCGATGCTGATTCCTGACAGAATCAGCCTCGCGCCGGCCGCACTTTTGTCGGATTCCTCTCTCATCCCCCGGAGGGTGAGAGAAGAATTCCTGACAATTGAGTGTCACTTGGCGCTGTATTGAATAGCGCCGGGAGCTAATTCCAGGCGCTATTCAACTGTCTGTGAATTCAATCGACCCCACAGAACACTCAGATGAAATTGAAAATAAGAACAAGTTGTTAATGTTAAGTATTAGTATTACTTCTAACTTAATAAATCTGATTGATAATACAAAATGGAAAATGCAAAAGCACTTTTCAGAGAAACACACACACAAAAAAGAAGAATTAAGCATTAGCACTGGGCATGTCATAGGCATTAAACATTTTTAATAAAAACACAATTTTAATAAGTAATGGCACCGTGCCTGTACTAACAGCATAATAATAAAAACCAGAGTGATTTTTCTTAAAACAAACATTTGGTTTAAATCAACCAACCCTGGTTTACACCCTTCAATAAACGCAAATCAGGTTTTGAAAGAAAAAAAAACATGGTGGTAGTGTACGGTTTTCATAAAACGGATTGCAGAAACTCACCGAATTTGGGTAATTCAAGTAGCAGATCTGACAGGGCATATCCTGAGCAGAGGAACGTGTGTTCATCTGCCGTGTCCGAGACTTCTTACTAGGATTAATGACGTGACATTCTGAGAAGAGTTTCTCCAGGTTGCCATCAAAATACCTATAAAGGTTCAAACAGTAGAAAAGCAGGTCTATGTTTTTGATGGAGTATAATAATAAGAATTTACTCACCGGTAATTCTATTTCTCGTAGTCCGTAGTGGATGCTGGGAACTCCGTAAGGACCATGGGGAATAGACGGGCTCCGCAGGAGACTGGGCACTCTAAAAGAAAGATTAGGTGCTATCTGGTGTGCACTGGCTCCTCCCTCTATGCCCCTCCTCCAGACCTCAGTTAAGGAAACTGTGCCCGGAAGAGCTGACACAACAAGGAAAGGATTTGGAATCCAGGGTAAGACTCATACCAGCCACACCAATCACACTGTACAACTTGTGGACTCTGCAATCTCCCCATTTTGTGTTCTCTTCTAGGGGTGGACTATTCCACCGTGGGTAATCCTACGCAGTGCGCCTAAGATGGCTGCCGCACCTGGTGCCTTGTGATGGTGGAATACACAACCCCTGGAGGTTATTACTCAAAATGCCTACACCAATCATGCACCAATCATTCTTTCTGTGTCTTTGTCTGTGTGGTTTATCTTTTGATGTAATGCTTAAATCTTCTGTATTATGTGCATTTTGTGAGTTCTAGTTGGCGCCGCGGATGGCTGCCTCGGTGCTGCTCTGCCAAGCAGCCTTTGTGTTTAGTCTTAAATGTATAATATGTCTACTGTACAGTTGCATATGTGATGTATGAACTCATATGTGTAATGTTTGTAATGTATGCTACGTTTTTTCCTCCATGTTGCTGCTTGGCGATGCATTGTACCACAAAGAATTCATAGTGTACGTGAGTACACCTGGCCAATAAAGCTGATTCTGATCCATACCCAGTCAACAGTATGAACAACAACTGAGCCTCAGTAACAGATGGCTCATAACAATAACCCTTTAGTTAAGCAATAACTATATACATGTATCGCAGAGAGTCCGCACTTGGGACGGGCGCCCAGCATCCACTACGGACTACGAGAAATAGAATTACCGGTGAGTAAATTCTTATTTTCTCTGACGTCCTAGTGGATGCTGGGAACTCCGTAAGGACCATGGGGATTATACCAAAGCTCCCAAACGGGCGGGAGAGTGCGGATGACTCTGCAGCACCGAATGAGCAAAGGCAAGGTCCTCCTCAGCCAGGGTATCAAACTTGTAGAACTTAGCAAATGTGTTTGAACCCGACCAAGTAGCAGCTCGGGCAAAGCTGTAAAGCCGAGACCCCTCGGGCAGCCGCCCAAGAAGAGCCCACCGTCCGTGTGGAATGGGCTTTTACTGATTTAGGATGCGGCAATCCTGCCGCAGAATGAGCTTTCTGAATCGTGCTACAGATCCATCGCGCAATAGTTTGCTTTGAAGCAGGAGCACCCAGCTTGTTGGGTGCATGCAGGATAAACAGCGAGTCAGTTTTTCTGACTCCAGCCGTCCTGGCTACATAGATTTTCAAAGCCCTGACTACATCTAGTTACTTGGGAGTCCTCCAAGTCCCGAGTAGCCGCAGGTACCACAATAGGTTGGTTCAAATGAAACGCTGATACCACCTTAGGGAGAAATTGGGGACGAGTCCTCAATTCTGCCCTGTCCATATGGAAGATCAGATAAGGGCTTTTACATGACAAAGCCGCCAATTCTGACACACGCCTAGCCGAAGCTAAGGCCAATAGCATGACCACTTTCCACGTGAGATATTTTAGCTCCACGGTCTTAAGTGGCTCAAACCAGTGGGATTTCAGGAAATCCAACACAACGTTAAGATCCCAAGGTGCCACTGGAGGCACAAAAGGGGGCTGAATATGCAGCACTCCCTTAACAAACGTCTGAACTTCAGGCAGTGAAGCCAGTTCTTTTTGAAAGAAAATAGATAGAGCCGAAATCTGGACCTTTATGGATCCTAATTTTAGGCCCATAGTCACTCCTGACTGTAGGAAGTGCAGGAATCGACCCAGCTGGAATTCCTCTGTAGGGGCCTTCCTGGCCTCACACCAAGCAACATATTTTCGCCATATACGGTGATAATGTTGTGCTGTCACGTCTTTCCTAGCCTTTATCAGCGTAGGAATCACTTCATCCGGAATGCCCTTTTCCGCTAGGATCCGGCGTTCAACTGCCATGCCGTCAAACGCAGCCGCAGTAAGTCTTGGAACAGACAGGGCCCCTGCTGTAACAGGTCCTGTCTGAGAGGCAGAGGCCATGGGTCCTCTGATATCATTTCTTGTAGTTCTGGGTACCAAGTTCTTCTTGGCCAATCCGGAACGATGAGTATAGTTCTTACTCCTCTCTTTCTTACTATCCTCAGTACCTTGGGTATGAAAGGAAGAGGAGGGAACACATAAACCGACTGGTACACCCACGGTGTCACTAGTGCGTCCACAGCTATCGCCTGAGGGTCCCTTGACCTGGCGCAATATTTTTTTAGCTTTTTGTTGAGGCGGGACGCCATCATGTCCACCTGTGGCCGTTCACAATGGTTTACAATCTGCGTGAAGACTTCTGGATGAAGTCCCCACTCTCCCGGGTGTAGGTCGTGCCTGCTGAGAAAGTCTGCTTCCCAGTTGTCCACTCCCGGAATGAACACTGCTGACAGTGCTAGCATGTGATTTTCCGCCCATCGGAGAATCCTTGTGGCTTCTGCCATCGCCATCCTGCTTCTTGTGCCGCCCTGTCGGTTTACATGGGCGACCGCCGTGATGTTGTCTGATTGAATCAGCACTGGTTGGTTCTGAAGCAGGGGCTCTGCTTGACTCAGGGCGTTGTAAATGGCCCTTAGTTCCAGTATATTTATGTGTAGTGAAGTCTACTGCCTTGACCACAGTCCCTGGAAGTTCCTTCCCTGAGTGACTGCCCCCCATCCTCGGAGGCTTGCGTCCGTGGTCACCAGGACCCAGTCCTGTATGCCGAATCCGCGGCCCTCGAGAAGATGAGCACTCTGCAGCCACCACAGCAGAGACACCCTGGCCCTTGGGGACAGGGTGATCAACCGATGCATCTGAAGATGCGATCCGGACCATTTGTCTAACAGATCCCACTGAAAGATCCTTGCATGGAACCTGCCGAAGGGAATTGCTTCGTAAGAAACCACCATCTTTCCCAGGACTCGCGTGCAGTGATGCACCGACACCTGTTTTGGTTTCAGGAGGTCCCTGACCAGAGATGACAATTCCTGGGCCTTCTCCACCGGGAGAAACACCTTCTTCTGTTCTGTGTCCAGAATCATGCCCAGGAAGAGCAGACGCATCGCAGGAATCAGCTGCGACTTTGGGATATTCAGAATCCAGCCGTGCTGTAGCAACACTTCCCGAGAAAGTGCTACGCTGACTAACAACTGCTCTCTGGACCTCGCCTTTATAAGGAGATCGTCCAAGTACGGGATAATTATAACTCCCTTCTTCCGAAGGAGTATCATCATTTCGGCCATTACCTTGGTAAATACTCTCGGTGCCGTGGACAGACCAAACGGCAACGTCTGGAATTGGTAATGACAATCCTGTACCACAAACCTGAGGTACACCTGGTGAGGTGGGTAAACGGGGACATGCAAGTAAGCATCCTTGATGTCCAGCGACACCATAAAATCCCCCTCTTCCAGGCTTGCAATAACCGCCCTGAGCGATTCCATTTTGAACTTGAACTTCCTTATATAAGTGTTCAAGGATTTTAAATTTAGAATGGGTCTCACCGAACCGTCTGGTTTCGGTACCACAAACATTGTGGAATAGTAACCCCGTCCCTGTTGAAGGAGGGGAACCTTGATTATCACCTGCTGGAGGTACAGCTTGTGAATTGCCGCCAGTACTACCTCCCTTTCCCTGGGAGCAGCTGGCAAGGCTGATTTGAGGTAACGGCGAGGGGGAGTCGCCTCGAACTCCAGCTTGTATCCCTGAGATACGATTTGAACAGCCCAGAGATCCACTTGTGAGCGAACCCACTGCTTGCTGAAGTTTCGGAGACGCGCCCCCACCGCACCCGGCTCCGCCTGTGGAGCCCCAGCGTCATGCGGTGGACTTAGAGGAAGCGGGGAAGGATTTTTGTTCCTGGGAACTGGCTGCCTGGTGCAGCTTCTTTCCTCTACCCCTGCCTCTGGGCAGAAAGGATGTGCCCTGATCCGCTTGCCTTTCTGAGGCCGAAAGGACTGTACATGATAATAGGGTGCTTTCTTAGGCTGTGAGGGAACCTGAGGTAAAAAAGTTGACTTCCCGGCTGTTGCCGTGGATACGAGGTCCGAGAGACCGTCCCCAAACAATTCCTCACCCTTATAAGGCAAAACCTCCATGTGTCTTTTAGAATCAGCATCACCTGTCCACTGCAGAGTCCATAATACTCTCCTGGCAGAAATGGACATTGCATTAATTCTAGATGCCAGCAGGCAAATGTCCCTCTGTGCATCCCGCATATATAAGATGACGTCTTTTATATGTTCTATGGTTAGCAAAATAGTATCCCTGTCGAGGGAATCAATGTTGTCTGACAGGGTATCAGACCATGCGGCTGCAGCACTACACATCCATGCTGAAGCAATAGCAGGTCTCAGTATAGTACCTGAGTGGGTATACACAGACTTCAGGATAGCTTCCTGCTTTCTATCCGCAGGCTCCTTTAAGGCGGCCGTATCCTGAGACGGCAGTGCCACCTTTGATAAGCGTGAGCGCTTTGTCCACCCTAGGGGATGTTTCCCAACGTAACCTATCCGTTGGCGGGAAAGGGTACGCCATCAGTAACCTCTTAGAAATCACTAGTTTCTTATCGGGGGAACTCCACGCTTCCTCACACAATTCATTTAATTCATCGGATGGGGGAAAAGTCACTGGCTGCTTTTTCTCCCCAAACATAATACCCTTCTTGGTAGTAACCGGGTTAATATCAGAAATGTGCAATACATTTTTCATTGCAGTAATCATGCATCGGATGGCTTCAGTAGACTCTGCATTTGTCTCATCCTCATCTACACTGGAGTCAGACTCCGTGTCGACATCTGTGTCTACCATCTGAGCTAGCGTCTTCTGGCTCTGCAAGGGGGACGGCGGCGTGGCTCCGGGAACGGACGATCGAGGTCAGGCCCTGTGTTCGAACCCTCTGGAGCTAATGGTGTCCAGTAGCCTAAGAAGCACAAGCTAGCTGCACGCAGGTAGGTTTGCTTCTCTCCCCTCAGTCCCACGTAGCAGTGAGTCTGTTGCCAGCAGATCTCACTGAAAATAAAAAACCTAACAAATACTTTCTTTTCTAGCAAGCTCAGGAGAGCCCACTAGGTGCATCCAGCTCTGGCCGGGCACAGATTCTAACTGAGGTCTGGAGGAGGGGCATAGAGGGAGGAGCCAGTGCACACCAGATAGTACCTAATCTTTCTTTTAGAGTGCCCAGTCTCCTGCGGAGCCCGTCTATTCCCCATGGTCCTTACGGAGTTCCCAGCATCCACTAGGACGTCAGAGAAAAAGATAGTTCACAAGTCTTATTACATATGTAATATGACAATATTATTACTTTTATAAGTATACTTTTATTATATATGTACAGATAACGCATCCTGGCAGCTTATATAAATATCATGAACTTGAAATCACAATGTATACCCCCCCCCCCCCACACACACACACGAACACGAGAGAGAGAGTGAGAGAGAGAGAATGAGAGAGAGAGAATGAGAGAGGAGAGAAGATAAAGAGGTGAACATTAAAAAGAAAAATGTTGTAACATTCTGGAACTTAAGCTGTTCTGTTATGCTTAGAAAGTAAGAGAACAGGCAGTGTGCTCTTGGCACCACTATGTACAATCACAGTACACTTACTATATATTGTCTTGAAATTTGTCAATAGCACTTGAGACATCCTAACGAGCAATTGTCTAGTCTACATACTTTATGCATTACTATATATTGAGCCCACCAGCTAATGATCTTTTCTCTTTGTGAAAGCCACCAGACCTGATGCCAGTATGCCCAGGCACCTCAAATTGCATTCCATACTGGTTCACTGTATCCTCCCAATATCTTTGCATATAGCAACCTCACCAATAACAACTGGTATAATGCTGCTTGGCCTGAGAAACTGGATCAGAGTACAGTTTGCTACACAATTAAATGCTCAAACTACAGGAGGAGATGTGGTCATCCGGCATTAATACCAAGCTGCCCCGTGCATCAGTGTGACCTGTTTGTGTGGTTGGAAGATAACCAAACATATAAGCCAACACAGATCCCCACAACCACCAACCAGCTGCATTTACCAACATGTCCACTACTGAACTCAATTAGATCATTAATGAGCATGTGGGGTTACACAGCAGAATCTGGCCAATTGTTTTTTATCACAGTATGAGGTTAGGTAGGGAATAGTAATTTGCACCATCTCTGTATCCGAGGCAACAAGTTGTGCCACCCATCAGATAACACACATTGGAAAATATTATGTCCCTCTTTAAAAACACCTGCAGACACCTCAACAGTTCCTGAACCAACTAGGTAGCGTCCACCTGCAGTCATCTGCTTATATAGTCACAGAACCACTTGGTGTCTTATAAAATCACGCCCAAACAGACAGGTTTTAGCCGTCCAAAACAGCTAAAGCCGTCTAAACTCCCTGCTTTGGTCATCTAAAGTGCCCAGTTTCAACATATTTTTACTTGCACATCTGGAGGCTGCGAGAAAAATGTGTCCTTTGCTGGGCGCCCAAGCGGCGGAACAATTGAGTTACAGCTGTTGGACGCCCTCTAGTGGTGGCCGCACAAAAAACAACTCCATCGGCCCCTGAGAGCTTAAGTGAGAAGTAGATTTGGGTCCATTTTCTATGGAGGATTGGAGGCATGTTTTTGGCTTAATTAAAAACACCAACTCCTGTGTTCGGTATCAGCAAATTCATTATCAAATCCTGAATACAGTGTAGCAAACTCCCTTGCCCCTAATCCAAATAGGTCTCCACACTACTCATTATCCTAAGTGTGGGGCCTCGGACTCTGGGTTTTGGCACCTCTTATGGGATTGTCCTGATGTTTTTGATTTTTGGAATCTTGTTTGGGCTGATTTTAAAGGAAACTGCTCCTACACTCCTTCCGTTAGATCTTAATATCTCTGTTTATTTGGCCTCAGAGTAAAGAAACAATGTAATAAAATACTTCACAAATAGGTATTATGTCTCTCCACCCTTGCTAAAGTCAGTATTGCAAGGACGTTGTTCCATAAAATCCAAATCATTTTAATGGAGAGCCCTTGTTAATGAAACTTCTAATTGCATTCCATTTCCCCTGCAAATTTGTTTCTTTGTGCACACCTGAGGGTGTGAAAAGGTAGGGAGACATCTCTATTTTCTGTTAAAAATGTCTAGACTTGCTTCAGAACCCCTGGGACTAATGACTACTTAGGCAATGTTTTCAATCAGCCTAATTGGGCCAATAATTACAGGTAATTATTGGGGTTAAAAATTAAAAAAAAAAAAAAGTCCTCAAAATATCCCAAAACCAATTTATACATTTTATATGCCCCCAAATTAAAAATATTTATTTTAACGAAAAATTGCTTTTTATAAATGTTTGTACATTTTTTTGAAGTAGCATCAAATTAACCCAAAATCACCTTTTTTCTACTTTTGTTTGCATTTTTCATTTTGTTTGTATTTAAACAAAGTTAGCTTTTAATAATTTTTTTTTTTTACTTAAAAAAATAAATGCACAAATTAGCTGTTTCACACTATCACTTTCCTTACGCCCATTAACAGCTTTCGATATTATTCTGCTAGTCTCAGTTGTCACTTTTGGGTCCAGGACAGTTTCCCACTTTTTTGTGCAATTCTCATAGGTCACTTTTTGTAGAAAACCTGTGCTCTCTCGCCCCCCGTACTGCATTTCTCAGGTGCACACGTACGAGTTTAATTATGCGAGTTTGCCTACTCGAACCTAAATGGATTAAGCCCTGTGTGTTATAACACAAGTATTTGGATAAAATGAACCATGTGAAACTGCTGTAACCAAGCTATTAAAAAAATTAATTTGGTACTCAGGATAACATTTGTATTTTCACTATAGTTTATTTCTATATTTACATTTCTTTAAGGTACAACAGACAGAAAACACTTCGTGTCTCCGGTGTACCACTGAGCATTTAACAAAATCACATTCATAAGTATCTCATTACCTCATACACAGAAGGCAGTTCAAAGCAGCCATTTTGTGGCCTCATGTACATTTACCACATTCTTACACTGCTTATGTTTCTTGTGGCGTTACTTGAATGCAAGCACGGGGAATAAACTGATCAGATCTACTGTATTCTTGCTTTTAAATACAATCTCACATGTTGCAGCTCTGTGCATTTACTATAAACTACATATTTATGGGAAGTCGTTACTTCATGGATCAGGCACATATAGGAGCTATCTTACCTTTCCATTAGCTTTTCCTTGTCCCAGTTGAAATGACTCAGAAGTATTCTAGTGATAGTAGCTGGATTCTGCAGACACAATAGACAGAATGCTGTAACATCTGTGTACATCACAAGGCTAAAGGTTTATATTTTCACCACCCACCCTTAAAAATTCTTACCACCATATTCTCCATAGTGAAATTATTCTCAATCATGTACAAGGCAAATGTTATTTTTGTTTTTACCCTAATTTGCCAAAGACTGTAACCGAGTTTGAGAAAAGGTGCTCAATTATTGAAGCCGATTCAATTGTTTTAAACGTCTAAAAACACAAGCTAAACGGGACTTTTTAGACGCTCAAACAATTGGCAGAATTCAATTGTGTTTGGGCGCCCATGCACCTTTTCGCATATCGTGCCCATACAGGCCAGGTTTAGCCGCCTAAAATGGCTAAACCCTTCTAAACTCCCTACTTTGGGTATCCAAGTGCCAAGCTCCCACATATTTTTTCTTGCACCTGAAGAGGCTGCAAGAAAAAATGTCAGCCCCGCGGCTACTGGGAGCAATAACTGAATTGCTCCGTTATGCGCCCTTTTGTGGTAGCCATGGGGTAAAACAATTGAATCGGCCTCAATTTCTTCAGGTCACTAATGTACCTACAGTACTCGTCAAGAATAAATTGACTATACATTTTAAACCAAAATATAATATATATAGCTACATTTTTTTCTAACAAATATGACATAATAGTGCACATATATTTAAATACATCCTTTAAATATGTTTCTGTAGTTTGTGTTAAATACATGTTAGCGTAGGTTTCCGTCCAGACTACAAAAACTTCCCGATAGGTTACGTGATTTCTGACAATAAATATTAACTCTAGTGTTAGTGGGGCAGGGACTGATATAAATGACTAGGTTATACATGTGCACTATGGGCCTAATTCTGAGTTGATCGCAGCATCACATTTGTTAGCAGTTGGGCAAAAACATGTGCACTGCAGGAAGGGCAGATATAACATGTGCAGAAAGAGTTAGATTTGGGTGGGGTGTATTCAAACTGAAATCTAAATTGCAGTGTAAAAATAAAGCAGCCAGTATTTACCCTACACAGAAACAAAATAATCCACCCAAATCTAACTCTCTCTGCAAATGTTATATCTGCCCCCCCTGCAGTGCACATGGTTTTGCCCAATTGCTAACAAACTTGCTGCTGCAATCAACTCAGAATTACCCTCTATATGCACTGGGTTATACATGTGCACTGTATGGGTGGTCTCCAGTTTGCCGGCTGTCGGGATCCCAGTGCACAGTATACTGGTGCCGGAATCCCGACACCTTTTCTCCCTCTTGGGGGTCCACGACCCCCCTGGAGGAAGAATAGATAGCATGGCACCCACCGTGCCCGCAGCGTGGCGAGCGCAGCAAGCCCACAAGAAGCTCATTTGCGCCCGCCCAGCTGTCGGTATGCTAGCCGCCGGGAGCCCAGCCGCCGGCATACCATACTACACCCCACTATATAAATAGTGGTTCATAAATAAATATCACCCATAAAACCATCACACCCAACAAATTATATACACAGTCTACCCTCCAATTTGCAATCTTGGATTTTAAGCTTTTTTGTTTTTTATGGTCCCGACCCTCCCTCGTGCGCTAAATGATTTCCTCAGACCCAGTGTTTTGAACTTTTACAGTACTATGCAGTAGTTTTCATTTAGTTATGAAAAGTTACATTTGAAGGGCTGTCCGTTTTCCACCTTACTATGGGGCCTATTTATCATCACTAATGGCCCTTAGTTTCCACATGTTTTTAGTAATGGGCCCATAGGTACTTGATAAGTGAGCCTAATATTCAGCAAACGTCAGATAGCACTGGTTCCCTGTGCACCACACCCTCCAACTGGAAGGAACACAGAGTTGCAAAGAGTGCTCCGATAACACTGCATGCTGTGCAGCAGTGCACTTGTGACCTCAGTTCACACATGCACACTAACACTGCCATGTAAAGTTGTGCTGCTACTAAAAAAGAGGTGGAATCGGCAGTGTTAGGGATCGCAGTTGCATTTTAGAGCAGCTGTCTCAGCAGATTGCTCCTGAAATATAGTATCAGATGCCGCAACTCACACAGCGAGATAGCTACCAAACTACCAGGGCATATTAGTGGCATATTGATGAATATGCCCCTATGTAACAAATGTATTACTGGATGTGTTCTGTAAGTGATAGTTACGTTTAAATAATACAAAGGTTGCTAAATACCGACCATACCATCTACATGTTTTGCTCAGACTCCGACACATTTACATTAAAAGGCATCTGACAATAAATTACTAGCAGCATTTTTTTTTCCTGGTCTCTACTAGTTCTTAAATATAGGGCTATCAGGTGTGACCCGTGATGCAGCTTCAGGAAGTTTAGCTGGAATAAGGGGCTCTTTAGGTAATACGATACAGTGCATCGAGGGCATGTAAGGAGTGGTTATGAATTCAAGTTTGCCAATCCTTCTTTGTAAATTTCTCAGAAAAAAAAACACTGACAAGTAAAAGGCCATACCTGAAAAAAAAAAAAAAAAAAAAGTGTGTGCAATAGGTATATAGGAAAGCTCTTCTAATAAGAGCAGAAGATAAGTAGTATGAGTCTCTAATGTCCATCAAGTATAGGGAGAGAATCTATTCTTGTGACAGCCGCAAAGTGCCTTCTGGAACAGTCAGGTAAGGCACTTCATGATAACTTGAAAAGTTAGTCAAAATCTGTCCTATCTGGCCTCCGGGGAGTTCAAGGGAAATCGCAAGTAAAAATAGGACATAGCAAGGATCTCACCGTGTGTACACACCCTAACATTGCTAATAGAGATGCACAGGAACAAACAGCAATGTTTACCTACCATAATACACTGTGATATACGAAGCTGAACATTGTGCCAGCACATCGGCAAGAAATAAATTGCTCCCATAGTACAGTATGTGCATTTGCAAACTTTATATTCCAGGAAACATGTTTACTACACAAGCAGACATTTACAGAAATCATATGAGACACAATTTATTTGAAATGTTTAAGTAGCCTTGCTTCTACATAGTACACGTAACCATAGTGCATAAACATTAAATGTAACTGTTTCATCTATCATTTTGGGGTAACTGATAGAAGCACTACATGGGTGGTCCCTCGAAAGCATGTAAAGGGAGACATTCATTTTGCCGGCTGTCGGGATCCCGGATGTCAGGATAACGACCATTAATAGCTTGTGCCCTGCACCTGAATACTACATAAAATATATCCACTAATAATATACAATATAAACTATTGAGGTCTGGCCAACTGGTACTCTGCAGTCAGAGGCATTTAATGGTTCCAATATTCCTAATGCATGTGGATATGAGGGTTTTTGTTTTCTAACTGTATCTGTATTTATTTGAATGCAGAAGAGCAAGAGAAAAGAGGAAATGGGAACCAGACAAGCATTGTATATTACAAACCTTGAGTGAGTACAACGGCGAATGAGAACAGTAATAAAAAGAAAATGGGACTGGGTAGCCGGGTGCAGGTCTGGGTGTATGTGGGAGATGAAAAACAAAGGTGGGTTAGGAAGATGGAGGGGTATGGGTCAATAAAATAGGTGGGACCTAAAACAGGAATATTGTCTTATACCATATGGCACTGTATGTCTGAAACAGGTATAAAATTGTCTCTGAACAGAAAATAGCAGGTAGTCAATACAACTTTCCCAGACTGCAAAAAAATAGGATTTTACTTACCGGTAAATCTATTTCTCGTAGTCCGTAGTGGATGCTGGGGACTCCGTAAGGACCATGGAATAGACGGGCTCCGCAGGAGACAGGGCACTTTAAGAAAGAATTTGGATACTGGTGTGCTCTGGCTCCTCCCTCTATGTCCCTCCTCCAGACCTCAGTTAAAGAAACTGTGCCAGGAAGAGCTGACAGTACAAGGAAAGGATTTTGGAATCCAGGGCAAGACTCATACCAGTCACACCAATCACACCGTATAACTTGTGATAAACTTACCCAGTTAACAGTATGAACAACAATAGAACATCATATCAACCCTGATGCAACTATAACATAACCCTTATGTAAGCAATAACTATATACAAGCATTGCAGAAGTCCGCACTTGGGACGGGCGCCCAGCATCCACTACGGACTACGAGAAATAGATTTACAGGTAAGTAAAATCCTATTTTCTCTAACGTCCTAGTGGATGCTGGGGACTCCGTAAGGACCATGGGGATTATACCAAAGCTCCCAAAAGGGCGGGAGTGTGCGGATGACTCTGCAGCACCGAATGAGCAAACACAAGGTCCTCCTCAGCCAGGGTATCAAACTTGTAGAACTTTGCAAACGTGTTTGAACCCGACCAAGTAGCTGCTCGGCAAAGCTGTAATGCCGAGACCCCTCGGGCAGCCGCCCAAGAAGAGCCCACCTTCCTTGTGGAATGGGCTTTTACTGATTTTGGCAGCGGCAATCTAGCCGCAGAATGAGCCTGCTGAATCGTGTTACAGATCCAGCGAGCAATAGTTTGCTTTGAAGCAGGAGCACCCAGCTTGTTGGGTGCATACAGGATAAATAGTGACTCAGTTTTCCTGACTTTAGCCGTTCTGGCTACATAAACCTTCAAAACCCTGACCACATCTAGTAACTCGGAATCCTCCAAGTCACGAGTAGCCACAGGCACCACAATAGGTTGGTTCATATGAAAAGATGACACCACTTTTGGCAGAAATTGTGGACGGGTCCGCAATTCCGCCCTGTCCATATGGAAAACCAGATAAGGGCTTTTATGTGACAAAGCCGCTAATTCTGACACACGCCTAGCTGAAGCCAAGGCTAATAGCATGACCACCTTCCACGTGGGAAATTTTAACTCCACGGTTTTAAGTGGCTCAAACCAGTGTGACTTCAGGAAACTCAGCACCACGTTAAGATCCCAAGGTGCCACTGGAGGCACAAAAGGGGGCTGAATATGCAGCACTCCCTTTACAAACGTCTGAACTTCAGGAAGAGAAGCCAGTTCTTTTTGAAAGAAAATGGATAGGTCCGAAATCTGGACCTTAATGGGACCCAATTTTAGGCCCAAAGTCACTCCCGACTGTAGGAAGTGAAGGAAACGGCCCAGCTGGAATTCCTCCGTAGGGGCATTCCTGGCCTCACACCAAGCAACATATTTTCGTCATATATGGTGATAATGTTTAGCCGTGACGGCTTTATCAGCGTAGGAATAACCTCATCCGGAATGCCTTTTTCTGCTAGGATCCGGCGTTCAACCGCCATGCCGTCAAACGCAGCCGCGGTAAGTCTTGGAACAGACAGGGCCCCTGTTGCAACAAGTCCTGTCTTAGAGGCAGAGGCCATGGGTCCTCTGTGATCATTTCTTGCAGCTCTGGATACCAAGTTCTTCTTGGCCAATCCGGAACAATGAGTATTGTTCTCACTCCTCCTCTTCTTATGATTCTCAGCACCTTGGGTATGAGAGGAAGAGGAGGAAATACATAGACCGACTGGAACACCCACGGTGTCACTAGTGCGTCTACAGCTATCGCCTGAGGGTCTCTTGACCTGGCGCAATACCTCTGTAGCTTTTTGTTGAGGCGGGATGCCATCATGTCTACTTGTGGCAGTTCCCACCGACTTGCAATCTGCGTGAAGACTTCTTGATGAAGTCCCCACTCTCCCGGGTGGAGGTCGTGCCTGCTGAGGAAGTCTGCTTCCCAGTTGTCCACTCCCGGAATGAACACTGCTGACAGTGCGCTTAAGTGTTTCTCCGCCCAGCAAAGAATTCTGGTGGCTTCCGCCATCGCCACCCTGCTCCTTGTGCCGCCTTGGCGGTTTACATGAGCCACTGCGGTGATGTTGTCTGACTGAATCAGCACCGGTCGGTCGCGAAGCAGGGTCTCCGCTTGACGTAGGGCGTTGTATATTGCCCTTAGTTCCAGGATGTTGATGTGAAGGCAAGTCTCCTGACTTGACCACAGACCTTGGAAATTTCTTCCCTGTGTGACTGCCCCCCACCCTCGGAGGCTTGCGTCCGTGGTCACCAGGACCCAGTCCTGAATGCAGAATCTGCGGCCCTCGACAATGTGAGCACTCTGCAACCACCACAGGAGAGACACCCTGGCCCTGGGGGATAGGGTGATCAGCCGATGCATTTGTAGATGTGATCCGGACCACTTGTCCAACAGATACCATTGAAAAGTCCTCACTTGGAACCTTCCGAAGGGAATGGCCTCGTATGATGCCACCATCTTTCCCAGGACTCGAGTGCAGTGATGCACCGACACCTGTTTTGGTTTTAATAGGTCTCTGACCAGTGTCATGAGCTCCTGAGCCTTCTCCATCGGGAGATAAACCCTCTTCTGGCCTGTGTCCAGAATCATGCCCAGGAAGGGCAGACGAGTCGTAGGAATCAACTGCGACTTTGGAATATTCAGAATCCAGCCGTGCTGTTGTAACACTTACCGAGAGCGTGCCACGCTGATCAGCAACTGCTCTCTGGACCTCGCCTTTATGAGGAGATCGTCCAAGTATGGGATAATTGTGACTCCTTGCCGTCGCAGGAGCACCATCATTTCCGCCATTACCTTGGTAAATATTCTCGGTGCCGTGGAGAGACCAAACGGCAACGTCTGGAATTGGTAATGACAATCCTGTACCACAAATCTGAGGTACTCCTGATGAGGTGGATAAATGGGGACATGCAGGTAAGCATCCTTTATGTCCAGAGACACCATAAAATCCCCCTCCTCCAGGCTTGCGATGACCGCTCTGAGCGATTCCATCTTGAACTTGAACCTTTTCAGGTATATGTTCAGGGATTTTAAATTCAATATGGGTCTGACCGAACCGTCCGGTTTCGGTACCACAAACAAGGTCGAATAATAACCCCTTCCCTGTTGAAGGAGGGGAACCTTTACCACCACCTGCTGAAGATACATTTTGTGAATTGCAGGTAACACTATCTCCCTCTCTAAGGGGGAAGCTGGCAGGGCCGATTTGAGGTAACGGTGAGGGGGCATCTCTTCGAATTCCAGCTTGTATCCCTGAGACACAATCTCTATAGCCCAGGAATCCACCTGGGAGTGAACCCACTTGTGCCTGAAATTTCGGAGACGCGCCCCCACCGGGCCTAGCTCCGCCTGTGGAGCCCTAGCGTCATGCGGTGGATTTAGTGGAAGCCGGGGAGGACTTCTGTTCCTGGGAACTAGCTGTATTGTGCAGCTTCTTTCCTCTACCCCTGCCTCTGGCCAGAAAGGACGCACCTCGGACTTTCTTGCCTTTTTGTGATCGAAAGGACTGCATTTGGTAATACGGTGCTTTCTTAAGTTGTGAGGGAACATATGGCAAAAAATGTGACTTTCCAGCCGTAGCTGTGGAGACCAGGTCCGAGAGACCGTCCCCAAACAATTCCTCACCCTTGTAAGGTAAAACCTCCATGTGCCTTTTTGAGTCGGCATCACCTGTCCATTGCAGAGTCCACAGGACCCTTCTGGCAGAAATCGACATTGAATTTATTCTAGAGCCCAGTAGGCTAATGTCTCTTTGAGCATCTCTCATATATAGGACAGCATCTTTTATATGCCTCAGGGTTAGTAATATAGTATCCTTGTCCAAGGTATCAAGTTCCTCAGATAAGGTATCTGTCCATGCTGCTACAGCACTACACATCCAGGCCGACGCAATCGTCGGCCTTAGTAAGGTACCTGAATGTGTATAAATGGACTTCAGGATACCCTCCTGCTTTCTATCCGCAGCATCTTTTAGGGTGGCCGTATCCTGTGACGGCAGGGCTACCCTCTTGGATAAGCGTGTGAGAGCTTTGTCCACCCTAGGGGAGGATTCTCAGCGTAACCTGTCCGTTGGCGGGAAAGGATACGCCATAAGCATCCGTTTGGAAATCTGCAGTTTTCTATCTGGAGATTCCCAAGCCTTTTCACATAACTCATTTAACTCATGTGAAGGGTGAAAGGTCACCTCTTGCCTTTTTTCCCCATACATATAAACCCTCGTCAGGGACTGGGGTTTCCTCTGTGATGTGCAACACATCTTTCATTGCTATAATCATGTAACGGATGGCTTTAGCCATCTTAGGCTGTAACTTTGCATCATCGCCATCGACACTGGAGTCAGAATCCGTGTCGATATCTGTGTCAACAATTTGGGATAGTGGGCGCTTCTGAGACCCTGACGGCCTCTGCGACATAGGATCAGGTATGGGCTGAGACCCCGTCTGTCCCAAGGCTTCAGCTTTATCCAACCTTTTATGCAAGGAAGTAACATTATCATTTAAAACCTTCCACATATCCATCCAATCGGGTGTCGGCGCCGTCGGCGGTGACCCCACATTCATTTGTTCCCGCTCTGTTTCCACATAGCCTTCCTCGTCAAACATGCCGACACAAACGTACCGACACACCACACACACAGAGGATGCTCTATTTGAAGATAGTTCCCCCACAAGGCCCTTTGGAGAGAAAGAGAGAGAGTATGGCAGCACACACCCCAGCACTATATGTCCCAGGAATCACACAGTAACTTAGTGTTAACCCAGTAGCTGCTGTATATACTGTTTTTGTGCCAAATTTATGTGTGTCCCCCCCCCTCTTTTTACCCTCTTCTACCGTGATTCTGCAGGGGAGAGCCTGGGGAGCTTCCTCTCAGCGGAGCTGTGGAGAGAAAATGGCGCTGGTGAGTGCTGAGGAAGAAGCCCCGCCCTCTCAGCGGCGGGCTTCTGTCCCGTGTTTTTGTGTAAAAATATGGTGGGGGCCCATGCATATATACAGTGCCCAACTGTATATATGCCCACTTTTGCCAAGAGGTCTCTAATTGCTGCCCAGGGCGCCCCCCCCTGCGCCCTGCACCCTACAGTGACCGGAGTATGTGGGTTTAGTGTGGGAGCAATGGCGCACAGCTGCAGTGCTGTGCGCTACCTCATATGAAGACTGGAGTCTTCTGCCACCGATTTCGAAGTCTTCTTGCTTCTGTCACCGGCTTCTGTCTTCCGGCTCTGCGAGGGGGACGGCGGCGCGGCTCCGGGATCGGACGACCAAGGGTGCGATCCTGTGTACGATCCCTCTGGAGCTAATGGTGTCCAGTAGCCTAAGAAGCAGGACCTATCTTCAGTGAGTAGGGCTGCTTCTCTCCCCTCAGTCCCACGTAGCAGAGAGTCTGTTGCCAGCAGATCTTTCTGAAAATAAAAAAACCTAACAAAATACTTTCTTTTTAGCAAGCTCAGGAGAGCTCACTAAGTAGCACCCAGCTCGTCCGGGCACAGATTCAAACTGAGGTCTGGAGGAGGGACATAGAGGGAGGAGCCAGAGCACACCAGTATCCAAATTCTTTCTTAAAGTGCCCTGTCTCCTGCGGAGCCCGTCTATTCCATGGTCCTTACGGAGTCCCCAGCATCCACTAGGACGTTAGAGAAACATCTTTAATACGAAGGTCTTTATTGTAAGAGGCCTCCACTCAGTTCATACGAAAGATAAAGTAAAGTTTAGAGAGAAAGAGACTCATTGTAGAGGGATGCTCCAGAATCTAAGAATACAAAATATCTTCTCATACTCACCCGACTTCTGTCTTCTGGCTTCTGTGAGGGGGTGACGGCGTGGCTCCGGGAACAAGCAGCTAGGCGCACCAAGTGATCGAACCCTCTGGAGCTAATGGTGTCCAGTAGCCGAGAAGCAGAGCCTTGAAACTCACAGAAGTAGGTCCTGCTTCTCTCCCCTCACTCCCACGCTGTAGGGAGCCTGTAGCCAGCAGGTCTCCCTGAAAATAAAAAACCTAACAAAGTCTTTTCTAGAGAAACTCAGGAGAGCTCCCCTAGTGTGCATCCAGTCACTCCTGGGCACAATGTCTAACTGGGGTCTGGAGGAGGGGCATAGGGGGAGGAGCCAGTTCACACCCAGATTAAGTCTTTTAAGTGTGCCCAAGCTCCTGCGGATCCCGTCTATACCCCATGGTCCTTTTGGAGTCCCCAGCATCCTCTAGGACATAAGAGAAATATTTTTTTCTAGCAGCTGCTGAAACTATTAAGAGTTAATGCCCACCGCCTCTAGAAAAATGAAGGGTAGTGTCCACTACACACCCAGGATCACTCGCTGCAGAGACAATTGAGCGTAACCAAGTAAAGGTAAAGTGAGTGATGCACCCATCTCAGAAAATGACAGTTCCACATGCAGTTGAAAAGCCACATGATCACCAGGTAGCAGTAATACCAATAGCAAAAAAGCATTGAGGGGACAGGTAACCCCTGTGTGAGTTAGCTGTAAAAGTAGCAGAAGAAAAGGGAAGCGTTCTGAGGAGATAGTAGAGGGAAAGATGAACCAGTGAGAAAGACTGGTTTTTATAGTAGCATGATCCACAATAGAACACAGATAGTTATACTAGGTAGCGATGGCCCTGCGAGTGGACAAAGGTTTGGACAAAATAGATTAGAGAGAATAAAACCAATCTGTAGGGGACATGGTATGGGTGACTGTGGACTGTGACAATAAGTAGCCTGATAGGTGGGTAGAGATGTGAGTGGTGGTTGGGGGCAAAAACTTCCACGATCTCACTCGCATACAAGCACCTGCGTCTGAGAAGGTTCATCAAGAGCCCTCAAGGAGATAATGTATTTTGCCCTCCAGGAATGAAATATGAAGAGGCTAGACCACTACGAAATTCCGGATTGTGAAGAAGGGGCTAAGACAGTGAGTGACAGTGAGTGGTAACCGCTGAGACCCAAGTTCTTGTGAACCACATTCAAAGTAGTCATAAGTAGAAGGTTATCAAGACAGTTTACAAAAAACAAGAAAATGCATAAGGCCAAGCTCAGGAAGAAAGGATTGGTCTACAGAGGTATTAATGGAAATCTGAGTTGTATGAAGCCAATCCAGGATTATTCAAAAGTGGCAATTAAACTTTTAAGAGTAAAGTTGGGGAAATAAATGCCACCTTTCGCTAAGGGCTGATGGAGTTTGAGGAAACTAACACCGTGGTATTTGTTGTTCCAAATGAAAGCCTAGAAAGCTGCATTAATGTGTTTATCATCCCTCAGATACAGTACTGCGGGCAACATTGGTAGGGGGTAAAGGAGTTTAGGATAACTTATCACTTTAAGGAGGTAAGGGTCGGCAATAATAAGAGAGGGAGTTTAAACCAGCTGCAGATTTCCATCAAAACAGACATGATAACGGACACATGCTAAGACAATATAGAGATTCAATGCACCTGCAAAGATTAATTCCTAAATAGGGAAGGGACTTCTTTGGTCAGCTGAAAAGGGGGCACTCCAGAACAGGTCTCAAGGAAGTACCCAAGGATAAAGGCTTTGATTTGGCTTAATTAACAGAAAAAGCAGACACCTAGCTATAGTCCTGAAAAAGTGTTGAAGATATGAGCCAAACAATTGGAGACGTCAGAAATGTTAAGTAATAGACTGTCTGCAAAAGCAGTGACTTAGATGGTCATCCCAACTAAAGTTATCCTCTGAAAAGAAAGCAAGGTTTTAAAAGATGAGAAGGGTCAAAGGCTAAATTGAAGAGTAAGGGTAATAGAGGACGGTCTTGACGTGTTACCATAAAACATTATAAACTCCCCTGCCATCAGTTACCATTACTATTAAAAATGGAGCAGAGAGGTATAGAGAAACCAAACAAGACAGGAGAAATAAAGACCAAATGCTCTTTTTCGAGAATATGGCATGGTGGTGAGGCCAAGACACTAAGTCAAAAGCATTCTCAACAACTAAGCTGGAAAGCATGGGTGAGGTGAAGCCTGGGAGAAGGAGAGAGGTTACCAAAACAGAAGCGAAAACAAGGTGCAACCCACAGAGTGCCATCTATGGGTAAATCAAAATTGGGTGGGAATGAGGAGAGAAGGAAGGATTGACTGAAACCTATTGACAAAAATCTTAGCCATGATTTCATAGCCCTGGTTAAAGAGAGTGGTAGGCCTACAGAATGAGACCAGCTCTGGATTTTTGTTGGGTTTAGGAAGAAAAACTATTTGAACATCAATAAAAATAAGATTTTAAACCTACCGGTAAATCTTTTTCTCCTAGTCCGTAGAGGATGCTGGGGACTCCATAAGGACCATGGGGAATAGACGGGCTCCACAGGAGACATGGGCACTAAAAAGAACTTTAGGTATGGGTGTGCACTGGCTCCTCCCTCTATGCCCCTCCACTAGACCTCAGTTAGAGAAACTGTGCCCAGAGGAGACGGACAGTACGAGGAAAGGATTTTGTAAATCCAAGGGCAAGATTCATACCAGCCACACCATTCACGCCGTAAAACATGGGAGATACGAACCAGTCAACAGTGTGAAACAAAACCAGTATCAGTCCAAAACTGATCCAACTGAAAAACATAACCCTTATGTAAGCAACAACTATATACAAGTCTTGCAGGATGTTGTCCGCATTGGGACGGGCGCCCAGCATCCTCTACGGACTACGAGAAAAAGATTTACCGGTAGGTTTAAAATCTTATTTTCTCTTACGTCCTAGAGCAGGCCTGGCCAACCTGTGGCTCTCCAGCTGTTGAGAAACTACACATCCCAGCATGCACTGCCACAGTTTTACCATTTCCTAATAGCAAAAGTGTAGAAGGGCATGCTGGGACTTGTAGTTTCACAACATCTGGAGAGCCACAGGTTGGCCAGGCCTGTCCTAGAGGATGCTGGCGACTCCGTAAGGACCATGGGGATTATACCAAAGCTCCCAAACGGGCGGGAGAGTGCGGATGACTCTGCAGCACCGAATGAGCAAACATTAGGTCCTCATCAGCCAGGGTATCAAACTTGTAGAATTTTGCAAAAGTGTTTGAACCCGACCAAGTTGCTGCTCGGCAAAGTTGTAATGCCGAGACGTCCCGGGAAGCCGCCCAAGTAGAGCCCACCTTCCTAATGGAATGGGCCTTAACCGAATTCGGTAACGGCAATCCAGCCGTAGAATGAGCCTGCTGAATCGTGTTACAGATCCAGCGAGCAATAGTCTGCTTAGAAGCAGGAGCGCCAACCTTGTTGGCTGCATACAGGATAAACAGAGCCTCTGTTTTCCTAACCCGAGCCGTTCTGGCCACATGAATTTTCAATGCCCTGACCACATCCAGGGACTCTGAATCCTCCACGTCCTTGTAGCCACAGGCACCACAATAGGTTGGTTCATATGAAAAGAAGAAACCACCTTAGGCAAAAATTGAGGACGAGTCCCCAACTCAGCTCTATCCACATGGAAAATCAGATAAGGGCTTTTGTGTGATCAAAGCCGCCAACTCCGACACTCGCCGCGCCGAAGCCAAGGCCAATAACATGACCACTTTCCAAGTGAGATACTTCAACTCAACTGTTTGAAGTGGTTCAAACCAGTGAGACTTAAGAAACCGTAACACCACGTTAAGGTCCCATGGTGCCACCGGAGGCACAAAAGGAGGCTGGATATGCAGCACCCCCTTCACGAAAGTCTGGACTTCTGGAAGAGAAGCCAATTCCTTTTGAAAGAAAATGGATAGGGACGAAATCTGAACCTTAATGGAGCCTAACTTTAGGCCCAAATTCACTCCAGTTTGCAGGAAATGGAGAAAACGGCCCAGATGGAATTCTTCCGGAGTAGCAGTCTTGGCTTCACACCAAGACACATACTTCCTCCAGATACGGTGATAATGTTTCGATGTCACCTCCTTCCTAGCCTTAATCAGAGTAGGAATGACCTCCTCCGGAATGCCCTTCTCTGCTAGGATCCTGCGTTCAACCGCCATGCCGTCAAACGCAGTCGCGTTAAGTCCTGGAACAAACAGGGCCCTTGTTGTAACAGGTCTTCACTGAGAGGAAGAGGCCACGGATTTTCTGTGAGCATTTCCTGCAGATCCGGATACCAGGCCCTTCGAGGCCAATCTGGAACAATGAGAATTGCCTGAACCCCTCTTCGTCTTATGATTCTCAGTATTTTTGAGATGAGAGGAAGAGGAGGGAATACATAGACCGACTGAAACACCCACGGTGTCACCAGTGCGTCCACTACAACCGCCTGAGGGTCCCTTGACCTGGCACAATATCTCGGAAGTTTCTTGTTGAGACGTGAAGCCATGATGTCTATTTGAGGCAGTCCCCACTGATTTGCAATCTCTGCGAAGACTTCCTGATGAAGTCCCCACTCTCCTGGATGCAGATCGTGTCTGCTGAGTAAGTCTGCTTCCCAGTTGTCCACTTCCGGAATGAAGACTGCTGTCAAAGCGCTTACATGACTCTCCGCCCATCGAAGGATCTTTGAGGCTTCTGCCATTGCCACTCTGCTCCTTGTGCCGCCTTGACGGTTTACATGAGCCACTATTGTGATGTTGTCTGACTGAATCAGAACCGGTAGACCTTGAAGTAAGGTCTGCGCCTGACGAAGGCCGTTGTATATGGCCCTTAATTCCAGAATGTTGATGTGTAGACAGGCCTCCTGGCTTGACCACAGACCTTGGAAGTTTCTTCCCTGTGTGACTGCTCCCCATCCTCGGAGGCTCGCGTCCGTGGTCACCAGAACCCAGTCCTGGATGCCGAACCTGCGACCCTCTAGAAGGTTAGTACTCTGCAGCCACCACAGTAGAGACACCCTGGCCCTGGGGGACAGGCGGATCATCTGATGAATCTGTAGATGTGACCCGGACCACTTGTCCAGAAGGTCCCACTGAAAAGTCCTGGCATGGAACCTGCCGAATGGAATGGCCTCGTAAGACGCCACCATTTTTCCCAGCACTCGAGTGCAGTGATGACCGACACCCTGTCCGGCCTCAACAGGTCCCTGACCAAGCTCTGAAGTTCCTGGGCCTTTTCCATCGGGAGAAAGACCCTCCTTTGTTCCAAGTCCAGAATCATGCCTAAGAAAGGCAATCGGGTCATTGGAACTAACTATGACTTTGGTAGATTTAGAATCCAACCGTGTTGTTGTAACACCCTCAGGGAGAGTGATACGCTGTCTAGCAATCCTTCTCTCGATCTCGCTTTTATCAGGAGATCGTCCAAGTACGGGATAATTGTGAACCCTGCTTGCGCAGGAGCACCATCATCTCTGCCATTAATTTGGTAAAAATCCTCGGGGCCGTGGAAAGCCCAAATGGCAACGTCTGAAATTGGTAATGACAATCCTGCACTACAAATCTCAGGAACGCCTGATGAGGTTGATAAATGGGGACATGAAGGTATGCATCCTTTATGTCTAGGGGCACCATATAATCTCCCTCTTCCAGACTTGCGATGACCGCCCTGAGCGATTCTATCTTGAACTTGAACCTCTTTAAGTATAGGTTTAAGGATTTTAAATTCAGAATTGGTCTGACCGAACCGTCCGGTTTCGGGACCACAAACAGGGTTGAGTAATAGCCCATCTCCTGCTGCTGCAGGGGAACTTCGACCACCACTTGTTGAAGGCACAACTTTTGAATTGCTGCCAAAACTACCTCCCTCTCTGGGGAAGAAGTGGGCAGTGCTGATTTGAAAAACCGTCGAGGAGGCACCGCTTCGAATTCCAGCTTGTACCCCTGGGAAACAATGTCTATTGCCCAGGGGACCACCTGAGAATGAACCCAGACCTGGCTGAAAAGACGAAGACGTGCCCCCACAGGAGCGGACTCCACCCGCGGAGCCCCAGCGTCATGCGGTGGATTTAGTAGAAGCCGGGGAGGACTTTTGTTCCTGGGAACTGGCTGTAGCTGGCAGCTTTTTCCCCTTGCCCTTACCTCTGGCAAGAAAGGAAGATCCCCGAGCTCTCTTGGATTTATGCGGCCGAAAGGACTGCATCTGATAATGTGGTGCTTTCTTAGGCTGTGAGGAAACATAAGGTAAAAAAGTTGATTTACCAGCAGTAGCTGTGGAGACTAGGTCCGCGAGACCTTCCCCAAACAACTCCTCACCCTTGTAAGGTAAAACCTCCATATGCCGTTTCGAGTCGGCATCACCCGTCCACTGTCGGGTCCACAGTGCTCGCCTGGCAGAAATCGCCATAGCATTCGCTCTGGACCCCAGTATGCCAATATCCCTCTGAGCCTCTCTCATATAAAGGACCGCATCCTTAATATGGCCCAGGGTCAATAAAATAGTTTCCTTATCCATCGTATCCATATCAGCAGATAAGGTATCGGTCCACACTAGTACAGCGCTACAAACCCAAGCCGATGCTATTGCCGGTCTGAGTAATGTACCGGTATGTGTGTAAATTGACTTCAAGGTAGTTTCCTGCTTGCGGTCAGCAGGATCCCTGAGGGCAGCGGTATCCTGAGATGGCAGCGCCACCTTTTTGGAAAGGCGCGTCAACGCCTTGTCCACCCGTGGGGAGGATTCCCACCATATCCTGTCCTTGATCGGGAAATGATACGCCATAAGAATCCTTTTGGGAATCTGCAGTTTCTTATCTGGAGTTTCCCAAGCACTTTCAAATAACTCATTTAATTCAAAGGAAGGTGGAAAAGTAACCTCAGGCTTCTTTTCTTTAAACATGTGGATCTTAGGATTAGGCACTGCGGGGTCATCTATAATATGCAGCACATCCTTTATAGCAATAATCATATAATGAATACTCTTTGCAAACTTTGGCTGCAACCTCGCATCATCATAATCGACACTAGAGTCAGAATCTGTGTCGGTATCTGTGTCAACTATCTTAGAAAGTGGTCGCTTTTGAGACCCCGAAGGCCCCGGTGACATAGGGAAAGGCAGGGTCTGACCCACCGTACAGTCCCTGGACTTTGCTTTGTCCAAACGTTTGTGCAATAAATTCACATTTGCATTTAAAAATATTCCACATATCCATCCAGTCATGTGTCGGCATTGCCGACGGCGAAACCACACTCATGCGCTCCACCTCATCCCTAGGAGAGCCTTTCGCTTCAGACATGCCGACACGCACGTACTGACACACCCCACACTCAGGGAAAGCTCTATCTGGAGACAGTTTCCCCACAAGGCCCTTTGGAGAGACAGAGAGCGAGTATGCCAGCACACACCCAGCGCCAATAACCCTGGAAAAACAAAAATTTACCCAGATATAGCGCTTTATATATATATTCACTGCGCCAAATTATGTGCCCCCCCCCTTTCTTTAAAACCCTCTGTCATCGGTGATCAGCAGGGGAGAGTCCGGGGAGCCAGCTTCTCAGCGTGTGCTGTGGAGAAAATGGCGCTGGTGAGTGCTGAGGAAGAAGCCCCGCCCCCTCAGTGGCAGGCTTCGGTCCCGCTTTTTTTTTTTTTTTTTTAACAAACTGGGGGGGATACTCTGAAATACCACCAAATAGTGTACATCAAAACATAGCCAGTCCTAGAGGTATACATTGCTGCCCAGGGCGCCGCCCCCCCCCCCCCCCCCACAGTGTGCGCTGTGTGTGTGTTCTGTGTGGGAGCAAAGGCGCGCAGCGTTACCGCTGCGCGTTACCTCATCGAAGATCTGACCTCATCGAAGATCTGAAGTCTTCTGCCGCCTCCGAAGCCTTCTATCTTCTTATACTCACCCGGCTTCTATCTTCCGGCTCTGCGAGGAGGACGGCAGCGCGGCTCCGGGACGAATCGCTAGGGGAGACCAGCGTTCTGACTCCCTCTGGAGCTAATGGTGTCCAGTAGTCTTAAGGTGCATACACACGGAGCGATATAACTGAGCGATTTTGACTATATAGTCAAAATCGCTCAGAAAGTTAGTGCAGATCGCTCCGTGTGTATACAGGCAACGATAGCGATGCGCGTCCCCGCTAGGTCGCTATCGCTGGGAAAAATAGTCAGTGCAGGCAAGTCAATTTTGGCTATGTCGATGCAAAAGTTAGTCAAAATCGCTAATACTTTAAGAGGCCAGCGATTTTTCCCAGCGATAGCGATGTTGCAGGCGGCGGTGGTGCGGGCGGCGGTGGGTTGTGGCGGCGGTGCGGGCGGCGGTGGGTTGCGGTGGCAGGTTGCGGTGCGGGCGGCGGCGGTGCGGGGGAAATTTACCTTTATCTTGCAGAGTTTGGCAGCGGAGCGGTACCAGTTTCAAAAATGGCGCCTCAGCGTCATTTTTGAAATTCAAGATGGCCGCCGCGAGCCAATCACGGCTCGTCGCGTCATCGCCCCGCCCCCTCCCGCTGACTTATATAAGTCAGCGCGAGGCAGCGGCTTTCAGTCCGACGGCGGAGGAGGAGCGGAGAAGAGCTCCTGAAGACTGAAGACGCCGTGGAAGTCCTGGATGGGCGGCGGCTATGCAAAAGAGCTTAGCAGCCGCCGCCCACCAGGTGAAGATGCTGGAAGTCCTGGGAAGGCGGCGGCCATGCAAAAGAGCTTAAAGGCCGCCGCCTCCCAGGTGAAGACCCAGTTTAATAAAGGATTTTTTAAAGAATGTGTCGTGTTTTTTTCCCAATATTTTCTTTACAGGTGGACTACAGGTGCCAGCGGGCCCTTTATGTCCGGGCATGCTGGCACTTGTGGTTCTCCAAGTGCTAGCATGCTGGGGCAGGCTTGCTGGGACCTGTAGGCCACCTGTAAAGAACAATATTACCATTGAAAGGCTATCAGCCTCCCATCCACCGCCCACGGATGGGGGGGGACAGCCTCGGGCTTCACCCCTGGCCCTTGGGTGGCTGGAGGGGGGGACCACTTGATTTAAGGGGTCCTCACTCCTCCAGTGTACCCCGGCCAGGGGTGACTAGTTGGGGGGGTAATGGCACGGCCGCAGGGACCAATATAAAAGTGTCCCCCGGCTGTGGCATTATCTCCCTGGCTAGTGGAGCCCGGTGCTGGTTTGAAAAATACGGGGGACCCCTATGTCTTTTGTCCCCCGTATTTTTTAAACCAGGACCGGACGCAGAGCCCGGTGCTGGTTGTCTAAATATGGGGGAACCCTACTCATTTTTTCCTCTGTATTTTAACAACCAGGACTGGCTCAAAGAGCCCGAGGCTGGTTTTACATAGGAGGGGGGACCCCACGCAAATTATTTTTTTTAACTTTTAGCTATTTAAATACCAGCCACCCTGTAAAATCGTCCTATATATGACACTCATCCCCTTATTTAAATGAGATAGTCAAAATCTCCCATAGCCAAAATCTCCCATAGCCAAAATCTCTTGCATAGTTAGACAAAATCTCTGGTAAAGTTAGTCAAAATCTCCTACTGCCAGTTCAAGGGAAAAGTTAGTCAAAATCTCTCATAGTCAAAATCTCTCCGTGTGTATGCACCTTAAGAAGCAGAGCCTAGCATTTAAGTAGGGCTGCTTCTCTCCCCTCAGTCCCACGATGAAGGGAGCCTGTTGCCAGCAGGTCTCCCTGAAAATAAAAAACCTAACAAAATACTTTCTTTCAGGAAGCTCAGGAGAGCTCCCTGTAGTGCACCCAGTCTCCGCTGGGCACAGTATTAAACTGAGGTCTGGAGGAGGGGCATAGAGGGAAGAGACAGTGCACACCCATACCTAAAGTTCTTTTTAGTGCCCATGTCTCCAGCGGAGCCCGTCTATTCCCCATGGTCCTTACGGAGTCCCCAACATCCTCTAGGACGTAAGAGAAAATAAGATTTTACTTACCGGTAAATCTATTTCTCGTAGTCCGTAGTGGATGCTGGGGACTCCGTAAGGACCATGGGGAATAGACGGGCTCCGCAGGAGACAGGGCACTTTAAGAAAGAATTTGGATACTGGTGTGCTCTGGCTCCTCCCTCTATGTCCCTCCTCCAGACCTCAGTTAGAGAAACTGTGCCTGGAAGAGCTGACAGTACAAGGAAAGGATTTTGGAATCCAGGGCAAGACTCATACCAGTCACACCAATCACACAGTATAACTTGTGATAAACTTACCCAGTTAACAGTATGAACAACAACGGAGCATCAGATCAACCCTGATGCAACCATAACATAACCCTTATTTAAGCAATAACTATATACAAGTATTGCAGAAGAAGTCCGCACTTGGGACGGGCGCCCAGCATCCACTACGGACTACGAGAAATAGATTTACCGGTAAGTAAAATCTTATTTTCTCTAACGTCCTAGTGGATGCTGGGGACTCCGTAAGGACCATGGGGATTATACCAAAGCTCTCAAACGGGCGGGAGAGTGCGGATGACTCTGCAGCACCGAATGAGCAAACACAAGGTCCTCCTCAGCCAGGGTATAAAACTTGTAAAACTTTGCAAAAGTGTTCAAACCTGACCAAGTAGCTGCTCGGCAAAGCTGTAATGCCGAGACCCCTCGGGCAGCCGCCCAAGAAGAGCCCACCTTCCTTGTGGAGTGGGCTTTTACTGATTTTGGTAGCGGCAATCCAGTCGCAGAATTAGCCTGCTGAATCTTGTTACAGATCCAGCGAGCAATAGTTTGCTTTGAACAGGAGCACCCAGCTTGTTGGGTGCATACAGGGTAAACAGTGACTCAGTTTTCCTGACTCTAGCCGTTCTGGCTACATAAACCTTCAAAGCCCTGACCACATCTAGGAACTCGGAATCCTCCAAGTCACGAGTTGCCACAGGCACCACAATAGGTTGGTTCATATGAAAAGATGACACCACTTTTGGCAGAAATTGTGGACGGGTCCGCAATTCTGCCCTGTCCATATGGAAAACCAGATAGGGGCTTTTATGTGACAAAGCCGCTAATTCTGACACACGCCTAGCTGAAGCCAAGGCTAATAGCATGACCACCTTCCACGTGAGAAATTTTAAGTCCACGGTTTTAAGTGGCTCAAACCAGTGTGACTTCAGGAAACTCAACACAACACCACGTTAAGATCCAAAGGTGCCACTGGAGGCACAAAAGGGGGCTGAATATGCAGCACTCCCTTTACAAACGTCTGAACTTCAGGTAGAGAAGCAAGTTCTTTTTGAAAGAAAATGGATAGGGCCGAAATCTGGACCTTAATGGAACCCAATTTTAGGCCCAAAGTCACTCCCGACTGTAGGAAGTGAAGGAAACGGCCCAGCTGGAATTCCTCCGTAGGGGCATTCCTGGCCTCACACCAAGCAACATATTTTCGCCATATACGGTGATAATGTTTAGCCGTCACGTCCTTCCTAGCCTTTATCAGCGTAGGAATAACCTCATCCGGAATGCCTTTTTCTGTTAGGATCCGGCGTTCAACCACCATGCCGTCAAACGCAGCCGCGGTAAGTCTTGGAACAGACAGGGCCCCTGTTGCAACAAGTCCTGTCTTAGAGGCAGAGGCCATGGGTCCTCTGTGAGCATTTCTTGCAGCTCTGGATACCAAGTCCTTCTTGGCCAATCCGGAACAATGAGTATTGTTCTCACTCCTCTTTTTCTTATGATTCTCAGCACCTTGGGTATGAGAGGAAGAGGAGGAAATACATAAACCGACTGGAACACCCATGGTGTCACTAGTGCGTCTACAGCTATCGCCTGAGGGTCTCTTGACCTGGCGCAATACCTCTGTAGCTTTTTGTTGAGGCGGGATGCAATCATGTCCACCTGTGGCAGTTCCCACCGACTTGCAATCTGCGTGAAGACTTCTTGATGAAGTCCCCACTCTCCCGGGTGGAGGTCGTGCCTGCTGAGGAAGTCTGCTTCCCAGTTGTCCACTCCCGGAATGAACACTGCTGACAGTGCTCTTACGTGATTCTCCGCCCAGCTAAGAATTCTGGTGGCTTCCGCCATCGCCACCCTGCTCCTTGTGCCGCCTTGGCGGTTTACATGAGCCACTGCGGTGATGTTGTCTGACTGAATCAGCACCGATTGGTCGCGAAGCAGGGTCTCCGCTTGACTTAGGGCGTTGTATATGGCCCTTAGTTCCAGGATATTGATGTGAAGGCAAGTCTCCTGACTTGACCACAGACCTTGGAAATTTCTTCCCTGTGTGACTGCCCCCCACCCTCGGAGGCTTGCATCCGTGGTCACCAGGACCCAGTCCTGAATGCCGAATCTGCGGCCCTCGAGAAGGTGAGCACTCTGCAGCCACCACAGGAGAGACACCCTGGCCCTGGGGGATAGGGTGATCAGCCAATGCATCTGTAGATGTGATCCGTACCACTTGTCCAACAGATCCCATTGAAAGGTCTTCGCATGGAACCTGCCGAAGGGAATGGCCTCGTATGATGCCACCATCTTTCCCAGGACTCGCGTGCAGTGATGCACAGACACCTGTTTTGGTTTTAATAGGTCTCTGACCAGTGTCATGAGCTCCTGAGCCTTCTCCATCGGGAGATAGACCCTCTTCTGGTCTGTGTCCAGAATCATGCCCAGGAAGGGCAGACGAGTCGTAGGAATCAACTGCGACTTTGGAATATTTAGAATCCAGCCGTGCTGTTGTAACACTTCCCGAGAGCGTGCTACGCTGATCAGCAACTGCTCTCTGGACCTCGCCTTTATGAGGAGATCGTCCAAGTATGGGATAATTGTGACCCCTTGCTTTCGCAGGAGCACCATCATTTCCGCCATTACCTTGGTAAATATTCTCGGTGCCGTGGAGAGACCAAACGGCAACGTCTGGAATTGGTAATGACAATCCTGTACCACAAATCTGAGGTACGCCTGATGAGGTGGATAAATGGGGACATGAAGGTATGCATCCTTTATGTCCAGAGACAACATAAAATCCCCCCCCTTCCAGGCTTGCAATGACCGCTCTGAGCGATTCCATCTTGAACTTGAACCTTTTCAGGTATATGTTCAGGGATTTTAAATTCAATATGGGTCTGACCGAACCGTCCGGTTTCGGTACCACAAACATGGTCGAATAATAACCCTTTCCTTGTTGAAGGAGGGGAACCTTGACCACCACCTGCTGAAGATACAATTTGTGAATTGCAACTAACACTATTTCACTCTCTAAGGGGGAAGCTGGCAGGGCCGATTTGAGGTATCGGTGAGGGGGCATCTCTTCGAATTCCAGCTTGTATCCCTGAGACACAATCTCTATTGCCCAGGGATCCACCTGGGAGTGAACCCACTTGTGGCTGAAATTTCGGAGACGCGCCGCCACCGGGCCTAGCTCCGCCTGTGGAGCCCCAGCGTCATGCGGTGGATTTAGTAGAAGCCGGGGAGGACTTCTGTTCCTGTTGTGCAGCTTCTTTCCTCTGCCCATGCCTCTGGCAAGAAAGGACGCACCTCGGACTTTCTTGCTTTTTTGTGATCGAAAGGATTGCATTTTGCTTTCCTGCAGTAGCTGTGGAGACCAGGTTCGAGAGACCCTCCCCAAACAACTCCTCACCCTTGTAAGGTAAAACCTCCATGTTCCTTTTTGAGTCGGCATCGCCTGTCAATTGCCGAGTCCACAGGACCCTTCTGGCAGAAATCGACATTGCATTTATTCTAGAGCCCAGAAGGCTAATGTCTCTTTGAGCACTCTCATATATAGGACAGCGTCTTTTATATGCCCCAGGGTCATTAATATAGTATCCTTGTCCAAGGTATCAAGTTCCTCAGATAAGGTATCCGTCCATGCTGCTACAGCACTACACACCCAGGCCGACGCAATTGCCGGCCTTAGTAAGGTACCTGAATGTGTATAAATGGACTTCAGGGTACCCTCTTGCTTTCTATCCGCAGCATCTTTTAGGGTGGCCGTATCCTGTGACGGCAGGGCTACCCTCCTGGATAAGCGTGTTAGAGCTTTGTCCACCCTAGGGGAGGATTCCCAGCGTAACCTGGCCGTTGGCGGGAAAGGATACGCCATAAGCATCCGTTTGGAAATCTGCAGTTTTTTATCTGGAGATTCCCAAGCCTTTTCACATAACTCATTTAGCTCATGTGAAGGGGGAAAGGTCACCACCTGCCTTTTTTCCCCATACATATGAACCCTCTTGTCAGGGACTGGGGTTTCCTCTGTGATGTGCAACGCATCCTTTATTGCTATAATCATATAACGGATGGCTTTAGCCAATTTAGGCTGTAACTTTGCATCATCGCAATCGACACTGGAGTCAGAATCCGTGTCGATATCTGTGTCAACAATTTGGGATAGTGGGCGCTTCTGAGACCCTGACGGCCTCTGCGACATAGGATCAGGCATGGGCTGCGAACCCGACTGTCCTAAGGTTTCAGCTTTATCCAACCTTTTATGTAAGGAATTAACATTATCATTTAAAACCTTCCACATATCCATCCAATCAGGTGTCGGCGCCGTCGGCGGCGACCCCACATTCATTTGCTCCCGCTCTGCTTCCACATAGCCTTCCTCGTCAAACATGTCGACACAAGCGTACCGACACACCACACACACACAGGGAATACTCTTTTTGAAGACAGTTCCCCCACAAGGCCTTTTGGAGTGACAGAGAGAGAGTATGCCAGCACACATCCCAGCGCTATATGTCCCAGGAATCACACAGTAACTTAGTGTTAACGCAGTTGCTGCTGTATATAATGTTTTTGCGCCTAATTTATGTGCCCCCCCTCTTTTTATCCTCTTCTACTGTGAATCTGCAGGGGAGAGTCTGGGGAGCTTCCTCTCAGCGAAGCTGTGGAGAGAAAATGGCGCTGGTGAGTGCTGAGGAAGAAGTCCCGCCCCCTCAGCGGCGGGCTTCTGTCCCGCGTTTCTGTGTAAAATTATGGCGGGGGCTCATGCATATATACAGTGCCCAACTGTATATATGCCCACTTTTTGCCAAGAGGTCCTAATTGCTGCCCAGGGCGCCCCCCCCTGCGCCCTGCACCCTACAGTGCCCGGAGTATGTGGGTTTAGTGTGGGAGCAATGACGCACAGCTGCAGTGCTGTGCGCTACCTCAGTTTGAAGACTGGAGTCTTCTGCCGCCGATTTTGAAGTCTTCTTGCTTCTTTCACCTGGCTTCTGTCTTCCGGCTCTGCGAGGGGACGGCGGCGCGGCTCCAGGATCGGACGACAAAGGGTGAGATCCTGTGTACGATCCCTCTGGAGCTAATGGTGTCCAGTAGCCTAAGAAGCAGGACCTATCTTCAGTGAGTAGGGCTGCTTCTCTCCCCTCAGTCCCACGATGCAGGGAGTCTGTTGCCAGCAGATCTCTCTGAAAATAAAAAAACCTAACAAAATACTTTTATAGCAAGCTCAGGAGAGCTCACTAAACAGTACCCAGTTCGTCCGGGCACAGTCTCAAACTGAGGTCTGGAGGAGGGACATAGAGGGAGGAGCCAGAGCACACCAGTATCCAAATTCTTTCTTAAAGTGCCCTGTCTCCTGCGGAGCCCGTCTATTCCCCATGGTCCTTACGGAGTCCCCAGCATCCACTAGGACGTTAGAGAAAGAAGGATAAGAGGCATGAAGCTTTTGATAAAGAGATGTAAAAAAAGGCACGAAGAGGGGAGTGAGAATTGTATAAAACTCAGCACTAAAGCCATCCTGCCAGGGGACTTGTTGTTAAGGAGGGAAGATAAGACAGCCTGAACTTCAGTTTCTGAAACGTCTACATTAAAAAATGTACATTGAATGAGAGAATGTTTTTGCAAGTTTGCAGCAACTAATAACCGGGAACGGAGCAGTGGGAGTCAGGAGGAGTAAAACTGCTCATAAAACTTCTGTAATTCCGGGAGCTTGGGTTCCGTGGGATGACACTGGAAGTGCCAGAATCAGCTTCTTCTATATATAACCATAGAGGCTAAAACCTTACCAGTCTTGTTACCCCAGCCAAAATTATTCTTAGAATAATTCACCTTTTGCTGAACAGTAGGGAGAAGGATGGTTTCCAGCAGTTGCTTGGTAAACGAATAAGTATGCAAGTTTTCAAGGGTGGGTGAACTGCAGAAGAATATTTGTTCTGGTAGTCCTGGCGAAGCCCAGCCTGGTAGAAAAGTACATGTCCCCGGATAACTGCTTTAGTAGTTTTCCAAAATAGAAAAGGGTCATACAAATGGGTCATTAACATATTTAAGGCAACGCAAGTGGGAAAGTCCCGAAAAGCATCGAATTGGGATAGATATTACTGGAATTTCAATTACAGCGATTTGTGAGTTTTAACCGAATCCAGCCCATGAACTTCTACTTTATGCAGCCCTTCCCAGGAAAACTGCAGTCAGAGATATCACTAATAAAATGTATTGAATAACAATCAATGCAATGATATTTTCTTTTTAAACATAACCTTTTACATAGACAGTGCACAACGCATAACTGTGGATCAAAACTAAGCAAATATCTACAGGTGATTGACAAAGTGCAAATATCCAGTACAGCCTACATGACCATGAATCATCACATATATATATAACTGTAGAGAGAACAGCAATAGTCATTTGAATGTGATAGAATAGATCTTAGTAAATATAACCATGGATTCTTGCCAACAAGGGTGTTCACTATGTGTATTAAGTAGAGATGAGGTGTGTACACATGGTGAGATTCAGGCTAAACCCCGATTTTCACTCAGCGATAGGAGCTAGGTCGGTATCGCAAGCATAGATGACTGTGCTTGCGATACTATGTACGATTTTGTCTAAAGGTGCATACACACGGAGAGATTTTGGCTATGAGAGATTTTGACTAACTTTTCCCTTGAACAGGCAGTAGGAGATTTTGACTAACTTTACCAGAGATTTTGTCTAACTATGCAAGAGATTTTGGCTATGGGAGATTTTGACTATCTCATTTAAATAAGGGGATGAGTGTCATATATAGGATGAATTTACAGGGTGGCTGGTATTTAAATAGCTAAAAGTTAAAAAAAAAAATTTGCGTGGGGTCCCCCCTCCTATGTAAAACCAGCCTCGGGCTCTTTGAGCCAGTCCTGGTTGTTAAAATACAGAGGAAAAAATGAGTAGGGTTCCCCCATATTTAGACAACCAGCACCGGGCTCTGCGTCCGGTCCTGGTTTAAAAAATAGGGGGGACAAAAGACATAGGGGTCCCCCGTATTTTTAAAACCAGCACCGGGCTCCACTAGCCAGGGAGATAATGCCACAGCCGGGGGACACTTTTATATTGGTCCCTGCGGCCGTGCCATTACCCCCCCCAACTAGTCACCACTGGCCGGGGTACACTGGAGTGAGGACCCCTTAAATCAAGGGGTCCCCCCCTCCAGCCACCCAAGGGCCAGGGGTGAAGCCCGAGGCTGTCCCCCCCCATCCGTGGGCCGGTGGATGGGAGGCTGATAGCCTTTCAATAGTAATATTGTTCTTTACAGGAGGCCTATAGGTCCCAGCAAGCCTGCCCCAGCATGCTGGCACTTGGAGAACCACAAGTGCCAGCATGCCCGCACATAAAGGGCCCGCTGGCACCTGTAGTCCACCTGTAAAGAAAATATTTTAAAAAAAACACAACACATTCTTTTAAAAATCCTTTATTAAACTGGGTCTTCACCTGGGGGCGGCGGCCTTTAAGCTCTTTTGCATGGCCGCCGCCTTCCCAGGGCTTCCGGCGTCTTCACCTGGGGGGGCGCCACCTCCCCAGGGCTTCTGGGGTCTTGCTCCGGCGTCTTCACCTGGTGGGCGGCGGCTGCTAAGCTCTTTTGCATAGCCGCCGCCCATCCAGGACTTCCACGGCGTCTTCAGGAGCTCTTCTCCGCTCCTCCTCCGCCGTCGGACTGAAAGCCGCTGCCTCGCGCTGACTTATATAAGTCAGCGGGAGGGGGCGGGGCGATGACGCGGCGAGCCGTGATTGGCTCGCGGCGGTCATCTTGAATTTCAAAAATGACGCTGAGGCGCCATTTTTGAAACTGGTACCGCTCCGCTGCCAAACTCTGCAAGAGAAAGGTAAATTTCCGCCGCCCGCACCGCTGCCGCAACCCGCCGCCGCCCACACCGCCCACACCGCCACCCGCCGCCGCCCGCACCGCCGCCGCCCACACCGCCACCGCAACCCGCCGCCGCCACAACCCGCCGCCGCCCGCACCACCGCCGCCTGCAACATCGCTATCGCTGGGAAAAATCGCTGGCCTCTAGCGATTTTAACTAACTTTACCAGCGACATAGCCAAAATTGACTTGCCGGCACTGACTATTTTTCCCAGCGATAGCGACTTAGCGGGGACGCGCATCGCTATCGCTGCCTGTATACACACGGAGCGATCTGCACTAACTTTCTGAGCGATTTTGACTATATAGTCAAAATCGCTCAGTTATATCGCTCCGTGTGTATGCACCTTAAGTGTCTAAGATTTTGTCTAAGTGTCAATTTTGACTATCTTTTCTACAAGGTAGTCAAAATTAACTTGCCTGCACAGTCTATCTAGGCATACAATATCAATCGCTCGGGACCGCGCATCGGGATCGCAAGGTAACTTTCACCACGCGATCTGCACTAACTTTCCTTACGATTTTGACTATATATACACACACACCTTTACAGCTCAGGACACATACACCAATTCATATAAAGTATAGACTTGTAAAGAAGCCTATTTCACTATTGACAAAAGTACAGGTTTAGTAACAATTAAGGAAGACTCACTAGCTTTCCCCTCAGGCTACACTCCAGAGATGAGCGCCTGAAATTTTTCGGGTTTTGTGTTTTGGTTTTGGGTTCGGTTCCGCGGCCGTGTTTTGGGTTCGAACGCGTTTTGGCAAAACCTCACCGAATTTTTTTTGTCGGATTCGGGTGTGTTTTGGATTCGGGTGTTTTTTTCAAAAAACACTAAAAAACAGCTTAAATCATAGAATTTGGGGGTCATTTTGATCCCAAAGTATTATTAACCTCAAAAACCATAATTTACACTCATTTTCAGTCTATTCTGAATACCTCACACCTCACAATATTATTTTTAGTCCTAAAATTTGCACCGAGGTCGCTGTGTGAGTAAGATAAGCGACCCTAGTGGCCGACACAAACACCGGGCCCATCTAGGAGTGGCACTGCAGTGTCACGCAGGATGTCCCTTCCAAAAAACCCTCCCCAAACAGCACATGACGCAAAGAAAAAAAGAGGCGCAATGAGGTAGCTGTGTGAGAAAGATTAGCGACCCTAGTGGCCGACACAAACACCGGGCCCATCTAGGAGTGGCACTGCAGTGTCACGCAGGATGGCCCTTCCAAAAAACCCTCCCCAAACAGCACATGACGCAAAGAAAAAAAGAGGCGCAATGAGGTAGCTGTGTGAGTAAGATTAGCGACCCTAGTGGCCGACACAAACACCGGGCCCATCTAGGAGTGGCACTGCAGTGTCACGCAGGATGTCCCTTCCAAAAAACCCTCCCCAAACAGCACATGACGCAAAGAAAAAAAGAGGCGCAATGAGGTAGCTGTGTGAGTAAGATTAGCGACCCTAGTGGCCGACACAAACACCGGGCCCATCTAGGAGTGGCACTGCAGTGTCACGCAGGATGGCCCTTCCAAAAAACACTCCCCAAACAGCACATGACGCAAAGAAAAAAAGAGGCGCAATGAGGTAGCTGACTGTGTGAGTAAGATTAGCGACCCTAGTGGCCGACACAAACACCGGGCCCATTTAGGAGTGGCACTGCAGTGTCACGCAGGATGTCCCTTCCAAAAAACCCTCCCCAATCAGCACATGATGCAAAGAAAAAGAAAAGAAAAAAGAGGTGCAAGATGGAATTGTCCTTGGGCCCTCCCACCCACCCTTATGTTGTATAAACAAAACAGGACATGCACACTTTAACCAACCCATCATTTCAGTGACAGGGTCTGCCACACGACTGTGACTGATATGACGGGTTGGTTTGGACCCCCCCCAAAAAAGAAGCAATTAATCTCTCCTTGCACAAACTGGCTCTACAGAGGCAAGATGTCCACCTCATCATCACCCTCCGATATATCACCGTGTACATCCCCCTCCTCACAGATTATCAATTCGTCCCCACTGGAATCCACCATCTCAGCTCCCTGTGTACTTTGTGGAGGCAATTGCTGCTGGTCAATGTCTCCGCGGAGGAATTGATTATAATTCATTTTAATGAACATCATCTTCTCCACATTTTCTGGATGTAACCTCGTACGCCGATTGCTGACAAGGTGAGCGGCGGCACTAAACACTCTTTCGGAGTACACACTTGTGGGAGGGCAACTTAGGTAGAATAAAGCCAGTTTGTGCAAGGGCCTCCAAATTGCCTCTTTTTCCTGCCAGTATAAATACGGACTGTGTGACGTGCCTACTTGGATGCGGTCACTCATATAATCCTCCACCATTCTATCAATGTTGAGAGAATCATATGCAGTGACAGTAGACGACATGTCCGTAATCGTTGTCAGGTCCTTCAGTCCGGACCAGATGTCAGCATCAGCAGTCGCTCCAGACTGCCCTGCATCACCGCCAGCGGGTGGGCTCGGAATTCTGAGCCTTTTCCTCGCACCCCCAGTTGCGGGAGAATGTGAAGGAGGAGATGTTGACAGGTCGCGTTCCGCTTGACTTGACAATTTTGTCACCAGCAGGTCTTTCAACCCCAGCAGACTTGTGTCTGCCGGAAAGAGAGATCCAAGGTAGGCTTTAAATCTAGGATCGAGCACGGTGGCCAAAATGTAGTGCTCTGATTTCAACAGATTGACCACCCGTGAATCCTTGTTAAGCGAATTAAGGGCTCCATCCACAAGTCCCACATGCCTAGCGGAATCGCTCCGTGTTAGCTCCTCCTTCAATGTCTCCAGCTTCTTCTGCAAAAGCCTGATGAGGGGAATGACCTGACTCAGGCTGGCAGTGTCTGAACTGACTTCACGTGTGGCAAGTTCAAAGGGCATCAGAACCTTGCACAACGTTGAAATCATTCTCCACTGCGCTTGAGACAGGTGCATTCCACCTACTATATCGTGCTCTATTGTATAGGCTTGAATGGCCTTTTGCTGCTCCTCCAACCTCTGAAGCATATAGAGGGTTGAATTCCACCTCGTTACCACTTCTTGCTTCAGATGATGGCAGGGCAGGTTCAGTAGTTTTTGGTGGTGCTCCAGTCTTCTGTACGTGGTGCCTGTACGCCGAAAGTGTCCCGCAATTCTTCTGGCCACCGACAGCATCTCTTGCACGCCCCTGTCGTTTTTTAAAAAATTCTGCACCACCAAATTCAAGGTATGTGCAAAACATGGGACGTGCTGGAATTTGCCCATATTTAATGCACACACAATATTGCTGGCGTTGTCCGATGCCACAAATCCACAGGAGAGTCCAATTGGGGTAAGCCATTCCGCGATGATCTTCCTCAGTTGCCGTAAGAGGTTTTCAGCTGTGTGCGTATTCTGGAAAGCGGTGATACAAAGCGTAGCCTGCCTAGGAAAGAGTTGGCGTTTGCGAGATGCTGCTACTGGTGCCGCCGCTGCTGTTCTTGCGGCGGGAGTCCATACATCTACCCAGTGGGCTGTCACAGTCATATAGTCCTGACCCTGCCCTGCTCCACTTGTCCACATGTCCGTGGTTAAGTGGACATTGGGTACAACTGCATTTTTTAGGACACTGGTGAGTCTTTTTCTGACGTCCGTGTACATTCTCGGTATCGCCTGCCTAGAGAAGTGGAACCTAGATGGTATTTGGTAACGGGGGCACACTGCCTCAATAAATTGTCTAGTTCCCTGTGAACTAACGGCGGATACCGGACGCACGTCTAACACCAACATAGTTGTCAAGGCCTCAGTTATCCGCTTTGCAGCAGGATGACTGCTGTGATATTTCATCTTCCTCGCAAAGGACTGTTGAACAGTCAATTGCTTACTGGAAGTAGTACAAGTGGGCTTACGACTTCCCTTCTGGGATGACCATCGACTCCCAGCAGCAACAACAGCAGCGCCAGCAGCAGTAGGCGTTACACGCAAGGATGCATCGGAGGAATCCCAGGCAGGAGAGGAATCGTCAGAATTGCCAGTGACATGGCCTGCAGGACTATTGGCATTCCTGGGGAAGGAGGAAATTGACACTGAGGGAGTTGGTGGGGTGGTTTGCGTGAGCTTGGTTACAAGAGGAAGGGATTTACTGGTCAGTGGACTGCTTCCGCTGTCACCCAAAGTTTTTGAACTTGTCACTGACTTATTATGAATGCGCTGCAGGTGACGTATAAGGGAGGATGTTCCGAGGTGGTTAACGTCCTTACCCCTACTTATTACAGCTTGACAAAGGGAACACACGGCTTGACACCTGTTGTCCGCATTTCTGGTGAAATACCTCCACACCGAAGAGCTGATTTTTTTGGTATTTTCACCTGGCATGTCAACGGCCATATTCCTCCCACGGACAACAGGTGTCTCCCCGGGTGCCTGACTTAAACAAACCACCTCACCATCAGAATCCTCCTGGTCAATTTCCTCCCCAGCGCCAGCAACACCCATATCCTCCTCATCCTGGTGTACTTCAACACTGACATCTTCAATCTGACTATCAGGAACTGGACTGCGGGTGCTCCTTCCAGCACTTGCAGGGGGCGTGCAAATGGTGGAAGGCGCATGCTCTTCACGTCCAGTGTTGGGAAGGTCAGGCATCGCAACCGACACAATTGGACTCTCCTTGTGGATTTGGGATTTCGAAGAATGCACAGTTCTTTGCTGTGCTGCTTTTGCCAGCTTGAGTCTTTTCATTTTTCTAGCGAGAGGCTGAGTGCTTCCATCCTCATGTGAAGCTGAACCACTAGCCATGAACATAGGCCAGGGCCTCAGCCGTTCCTTGCCACTCCGTGTCGTAAATGGCATATTGGCAAGTTTACGCTTCTCCTCCGACAATTTTATTTTAGGTTTTGAAGTCCTTTTTTTTCTGATATTTGGTGTTTTGGATTTGACATGCTCTGTACTATGACATTGGGCATCGGCCTTGGCAGACGACGTTGCTGGCATTTCATCGTCTCGGCCATGACTAGTGGCAGCAGCTTCAGCACGAGGTGGAAGTGGATCTTGATCTTTCCCTAATTTTGGAACCTCAACATTTTTGTTCTCCATATTTTAATAGGCACAACTAAAAGGCACCTCAGGTAAACAATGGAGATGGATACTAGTATACAATTATGGACTGCCTGCCGAGTGCAGACACAGAGGTAGCCACAGCCGTGAACTACCGTACTGTACTGTGTCTGCTGCTAATATAGACTGGTTGATAAAGAGATGTCTATGTAACTATGTATGTATAAAGAAGAAAGAAAAAAAAAACACGGTTAGGTGGTATACAATTATGGACGGACTGCCTGCCGAGTGCAGACACAGAGGTAGCCACAGCCGTGAACTACCGTACTGTACTGTGTCTGCTGCTAATAATATAGACTGGTTGATAAAGAGATGTCGTAGTAGTATGTATGTATAAAGAAGAAAGAAAAAAAAACCACGGTTAGGTGGTATACAATTATGGACGGACTGCCTGCCGAGTGCAGACACAGAGGTAGCCACAGCCGTGAACTACCGTACTGTACTGTGTCTGCTGCTAATATAGACTGGTTGATAAAGAGATGTCTATGTAACTATGTATGTATAAAGAAGAAAGAAAAAAAAACCACGGTTAGGTGGTATACAATTATGGACGGACTGCCTGCCGAGTGCAGACACAGAGGTAGCCACAGCCGTGAACTACCGTACTGTACTGTGTCTGCTGCTAATATAGACTGGTTGATAAAGAGATGTCTATGTAACTATGTATGTATAAAGAAGAAAGAAAAAAAAACCACGGTTAGGTGGTATACAATTATGGACGGACTGCCTGCCGAGTGCAGACACAGAGGTAGCCACAGCCGTGAACTACCGTACTGTACTGTGTCTGCTGCTAATATAGACTGGTTGATAAAGAGATGTCTATGTAACTATGTATGTATAAAGAAGAAAGAAAAAAAAACCACGGTTAGGTGGTATACAATTATGGACGGACTGCCTGCCGAGTGCAGACACAGAGGTAGCCACAGCCGTGAACTACCGTACTGTACTGTGTCTGCTGCTAATATAGACTGGTTGATAAAGAGATGGCTATGTAACTATGTATGTATAAAGAAGAAAGAAAAAAAAACCACGGTTAGGTGGTATACAATTATGGACGGACTGCCTGCCGAGTGCAGACACAGAGGTAGCCACAGCCGTGAACTACCGTACTGTACTGTGTCTGCTGCTAATATAGACTGGTTGATAAAGAGATGTCTATGTAACTATGTATGTATAAAGAAGAAAGAAAAAAAACCACGGTTAGGTGGTATACAATTATGGACGGACTGCCTGCCGAGTGCAGACACAGAGGTAGCCACAGCCGTGAACTACCGTACTGTACTGTGTCTGCTGCTAATATAGACTGGTTGATAAAGAGATGTCGTAGTAGTATGTATGTATAAAGAAGAAAAAAAAAC
The DNA here is from genome assembly GCF_028390025.1 of Pseudophryne corroboree. Taxonomy (NCBI): domain Eukaryota; kingdom Metazoa; phylum Chordata; class Amphibia; order Anura; family Myobatrachidae; genus Pseudophryne; species Pseudophryne corroboree. Next base: position 341,889,128 of record NC_086449.1, read on the forward strand.
CACGGTTAGGTGGTATACAATTATGGACGGACTGCCTGCCGAGTGCAGACACAGAGGTAGCCACAGCCGTGAACTACCGTACTGTGTCTGCTGCGACTGGATGATAAATGATATAAAAAATATATATATATCACTACTGCAGCCGGACAGGTATATATTATATATTATATAATGACGGACCTGCTGGACACTGTCTGTCAGCAGAATGAGTTTTATTTTTATAGAATAAAAAAAACAACAACACACAAGTGAAGTCACACGACGAGTGTTTAACTTTTTCAGGCAATCACAATATAAGTATACTACTAACTATACTGGTGGTCAGTGTGGTCAGGTCACTGGTCAGTCACACTGGCAGTGGCACTCCTGCAGCAAAAGTGTGCACTGTTTAATTTTAATATAATATGTACTCCTGGCTCCTGCTATAACCTATAACTGGCACTGCAGTGCTCCCCAGTCTCCCCCACAATTATAAGCTGTGTGAGCTGAGCAGTCAGACAGATATATAATATATATAGATGATGCAGCACACTGGGCTGAGCCTGAGCAGTGCACACAGATATGGTATGTGACTGAGTCACTGTGTGTATCGCTTTTTTCAGGCAGAGAACGGATATATTAAATAAACTGCACTGTCTGGTGGTCACTCACTAGTAAACTCTCTGCACTCTCTACACTTCTACAGTACTCCTCCTAGTCCTAAGCTCCAGTAAATCTCTCTCTCTTATAATCTAAATGGAGAGGACGCCAGCCACGTCCTCTCACTATCAATCTCAATGCACGTGTGAAAATGGCGGCGACGCGCGGCTCCTTATATAGAATCCGAGTCTCGCGAGAATCCGACAGCGTCATGATGACGTTCGGGCGCGCTCGGGTTAAACGAGCAAGGCGGGAGGATCCGAGTCTGCTCGGACCCGTGAAAAAAACCATGAAGTTCGGGCGGGTTCGGATTCAGAGAAACCGAACCCGCTCATCTCTATATATTACAGTGCACATTCAGAGGCGGTGGCCACCCGTCAAAGCAATTCAATTATTGCTCAGATCGGGATCCCATAACTTCTGATGCGCCAAAAGTGACTAAACCTACCTGACTAAAACACTGCCCGCAACAAGAAAAAGTCCCATTTGGCCGCCCAAACAAGACACGTCACACATTTCTGCTCGCCACCTAGGGACACTGCGAGTTGAAATACTGGTGCCCACACGTTACAACAATAGAATTACTGCATTGTGGCATGACCAACAAGATTAAACTATGTAGTTTTGCCAAGTGGTTGCCATCCCTTAGTACTGGAATGGTTAACTTAGACATTTAATGAGTGGTATGATGAGATGTCTGCTTGTTTCAGCAGCTCCAGTTTCAAGTACACTATGGGGTCAATTCAATTCGGCAACTTAAGAATAGCGCCGGGAATTAGCTCCCGACGCTATTCAATTCAGCTCCAGTTAAGTCGGCGATGTCCCGTTCTCGCCGACTAAACAGGTTGAATTGTCGGGAGAACGGGCATTCTCCGACTTAACTCCCCGGCGCGAGGCTGATTCCCGACAGAATCAGCCTCGCGCCGGCCGCGAGGCAGCACTTTTGTCGGGTTTCTTCTCTCATCCCCCGGGGATGAGAGAAGAATTCCCGACAATTGCGGGTCACTAGCAGCTGAATTGAATAGCGTCGGGAGCTAATTCCCGGCGCTATTCTTAAGTTGCCGAATAGAATCGACCCCTATGGATCCTACTCAGTAAGGATTGCAAAGTCTGCTTTTTTAGCAAAATTTGCAATCCTTTGACTTGCATGCTGGGGGCTGCCCATCGCAGGGCCTTGAAAAATAACTGGCATTATGCACCATTTATATATGGTGCCATATGGTTTTAAAAGTTGGATGCCAACTATCACAAGGGCCGATTCAATTGTTTATCCCCGCAGCTACAAGCAGGAGGTGCAAAACGTAGCAATTCAATTGTTGCTTCTTTTAGACGCCCAAACCAGGGACAACAATTTTTTCTCGCAGTCTCCTGGGGTGCGAGAAAAAAAATGTGTGGATACTCAGCACTTTGGGCTTCCTAATGGGAATTTGGACACCCAAACCAGGGAGATTAGACAGGTTTAGCCGTTTTATGCAGTTAAACCCGGTCTGTTTGGGCACGACATGTGCAATGTGCCCAAACATAATTGAATAGAGACAATTGTTTGGGCGTCTTAAATGTCCCTTTTAGACGTTTTTGTAAATGTCCAAAACAATCTGCAATTTGATGTTCTCAAGATTGTTTTAATGTCAGTCAGATTGTGAGAAAAATTGCTCAGTTACGTAACAAATATCTCCTATATAATAGCCCAGATCTGTGACTTTGTGCTTCATTTGCTAACGCTGGGCGGAGTCAAAACACTGGGCGGAGTTAGTCAAATGAGTCACAGATCTGGGCAAATCTTCTATAGGAGACTTGGAGCAGATGGTATGGGCATGGCACAGGCAGGAGTGCATACCTCCCAACTTTCTTCAGGCAGGAGGGACACACGCACAGCAAAAAGGGGGCATGGCCAACGTGAAAGGGGGCGTGGCTTCGCGGGTGGACCCGTGGTCGCGAGCCACGCCCCTGTTTTCGTCAGTAAAGGGGCCTGCCCAGCGCTCTGTGAGCTGCTGGCATGCCCAAAGCGGCGGATTATGAGGCCGGGGGGCCCAGGGCACTTGAGACAGGAACCCTATCTCATTGCTGTGGCTGCTGTGGGTTTGGGGGCATGGCCTAATTGCGCCCCTCGTGGCCACGCCCCCTTATGCAAATTCCATTTTTTTGTTTTTTTGTTTTTTTTAAATGGGATTTTGGCCCCTCAGCAAGGGGTAAATCCAGAGGGGGTGGTTGCTCCCCCCTACACACCCGCACAGGCAGAAGAAAGCAGGGAGGCTGCTGCATCCCTGCAACACCACAGACCTGCCAACACGCAGCAGCGTGTGCTGACTAGCACAATGCTGTTGCTGGCAGGACGGGGAGCTTCAGAGCTGGGACAGAGCTACTCCAGCTGGGGGCATTCTAAAACTGTGAGGCCCGGGGTACGTTACCCCTGGGCCCACCCTTAATCCGTACCCCCTGATGCCCCCTCTCCCTCTGTCTCCACTAAATAGACGCTGTGTGCATGCTAAGCAGAACAGCGAGTAGAGGAGCTTCCCAACTGCCCCCCACCCCCACCGCGGGACACTGTGGCCCGCGGGTGGGACAGTGGGACAGACCCCAAAAAATGGGACTGTCCCGCGAAAATCGGGAAAGTTGGGAGGTATGGGGGTGTGTGAGGGGGTATGCCGTACAGACAGACGGGCACCGGCTCACTGTGTGCTTGACCCCCCACATCAGCATACTCAGCAGGGTCTCTCTGACGCAGAGGAGCATCACTTTCTGGCACACTCCACGCTTCTTAGCTGCAGTTTTGTGGGGTACCTGCCGCTGTGCAGGTTCCGTACTGCCTCTGTTATCTCCAGCCCCGGCAACCCCACCGCTAGCGGCAGCGCTGCCGCCCGCAGTGAGGTGCGCCCAGCTCCTTCACACACTTTAGCCGGCGGGCAGCGCTGCAGAAGTCCGCGCTGCTTGCAGGCTCCGACCCCCTCCTCCCTCCAGCCGCAGCGTCTCCTGGGGGCTAACCAGTCACTCCCAGTCTCCCCTCACCACAGTGCCCGGCAGCCGTGCGAGGTCCGCGGTGTGTGACTAAGGAGTGGGGGGGGGGGATGCGGACGGGCAGAGGAAGCAGGACTCCAGCCTCAGAGAGTCAACCATGCTAAGTCTCCACCAGCACAGATCCAAACAGGTTGGAGTGGAACAGCAGCAGCCAGCAGCAGTGACTCCGGTAAGACATCTGTCTGTCACCACTGTTTTGTCCCTAATACCAATCTCTCCCGTGCCCTGTGTTCTGTCATGTCCCTGTCATCCCTGGCCTTGCCCTGTCACCCCTGGCCTTGCCCTGTCACCCTTATCCTGGCCCTGTCACCCCTATCCTGGCCCTGTCACCCCTATCCTGGCCCTGTCACCCCTATCCTGACCCTGTCAACCAAATCCTGGCCCTGCCGCCCCTACCCTGGCCCTGTCACCCCTATCCTGTCCCTGTCACCCCTGTCCTGGCCCCGTCACCCCTGTCCTGGCCCCGTCACCCCTGTCCTGGCCCTGTTACTGCATACCCTCCAACTACCTTTTTGGCAGGTACAGTACCCGCAGCGCCTCCAGAACCCTCCCCAGTGCACCACACCTCCGCACCTTCCCCTCCACCACATGCGACACTCCACCCCTCCCCCACACGCTATGCCTCCAGACCCCCTACACCACCAGCGGCTCCCACTCCCCCACCACCCACAGCACCGCCAGTCCCCCTCCACCATCCACCACTCATATGTCTCCCCCCACACCTGCCCCCCTCCACCCACAGCATCTGCAGACACCCTCCTACATTCGCGGTCCCCCCCTCACCCACCCACGGCACCTCCGCACCTGCCCCTCCACCACCTGCAGCATCAACAGACATCCTCCCCCATCCGCAGTCCCCCCCGCACCCGCTCATTCTGTACATCGTGCCCTGCAGGTGCTGTTCACGCCGTTGCAAGGGGCTGCGCCTCCTTCACCATCGCACGCCCTTTCATTGTGCAATATTTAATCACTAACAAAGGAATGCAGGTAATACTCCATATAATACAAATATTGAACCCCATATAGGCATGCAAGGGTTAAAGGGGCGTAGCCCCTTGCGACGGTGTGAAGAGCGCCTAGTAAAGTAATATTAAGCTAACTGATTGCAGTTTACTGTAGAAGAACAGATCCCCACTGTTTACAGTCCGGTCAGCTGGCTCTCCACTCTGATCAAAATGATTCTCACATCATATACTAAGGATATAAAAAAGAAAACAAAAACAACTTTAAATAAAGTTGAGGTTTTGTGTAAAGGAGAGCAAACAACAGAAGGGTGATTCTCCAGAAAGTGAACGTAAAGTCCAGTGCATTACACGCTTTGTTTTTTTTTTATTTTAGACTGGTCTGTTAAAAAATTGTTGTTATATGAAAACTTATTTGCTTAGTAGAAATGCCTTACCCTATAACTTAAGACCCACTAAAATCTTGGAATTTTGGAGAAGTATGTTGTTTGAATTAGTGTAGCTGTCCCGTGCATCAGGGAGAATCGCCCAGAATGGAAGAACTGCAAAGTCACAGCTGAAACCTCTGAACAAGAGGTTGACATCACCACATTTATTATACCCCTTTTCCACTAGCTCAAAAAACACGGGTAAATGCACGGGGGCGCGCATTTACCCGTGTTTTTTGCAAATGGAAAAGGGTAAACCCGGATCAAGTGACCCGTGAATCCTACCCGGCTATCTACCTGGGTAGGACACGGGAATGATCCGGGTAGGGTTGTAGTGTAAACGGGAGCCGTGTCGATGCGACACGGCTCCCGTTTACACTGTATGGAAGGGCGGCGCTGGGAGATCATGTGATCTCCCTGCGCCGCCCCTGCCGCGTCACTAGAAGCGTCACCAACCCGACATATGCCGGGTTGTGACTGCTGATGGGAAAGGGACCGAGCACGGGTCGCAGCAGGGGGCAGCTCCCGTGTCAGGCACCCGGCTGCGACCCGTGCTCGTAGGTGGAAAAGGGGTATTACTTGTGGTACACCATGGGCGCCTCAATAAATTAAACATGGACAGTGGTGCAGAGAGAAAGAGAGAGAGAGGGAGGGAGAAAGAGAGAGAGAGAGGGAGGGAGAAAGAGAGAGAGAGGGAGGGAGAAAGAGAGAGGGAGGGAGAAGAGAGAGAGAGGGGGAGAGAGGGAGGGAGAAAGAGAGAGAGAGAGAGAGAGAGAGAGAGAGAGAGGGAGAGAGAGAGAGAGGGAGAGAGAGAGAGAGAGAGAGAGGGAGAGAGAGAGAGAGAGAGGGAGAGAGAGAGAGAGAGAGAGAGAGAGTGTGCGTGCGTGCGTGTGTGGAGCAGGTATTCATTACCCGAGCTTCTTGGTGGAGGCCTGGCTCAGTGCACCCCCACACCTCCACCCCTATTACCCTTACATGTCAGCCAGCAGCCTTTCTTCATCCCAGCACACGTTGCTGGGCTGGAGGCTGAGTGCAGCAGTCTCCTCTGACTGGAAGAGGGGGTGAAAGGATTGTGCCCCCTCCCTGCATTTGAACCTGGCTGAGAGGCACATGGTGCCCTCCACTGCTGGTTGGCACCGCGACACTACACCTCCACGATTAGGCAACGCAGCCTCTCATTACTGGGGCCCAGGAATCCGTTCTACAGCCCTGAACATGGATAGACAAATTGAATACTAGTTTAGTCGTATTTACAAGAATATTCTGGCAATATTATAAGAGACATACTGTTAACATTAATTACAACCCATGTCTGTCATTACACTTAAAAAAATTTGGTTTAGCAATGAAATCTAGACTTTAATGCTATTTTTTTCCTTTTATATTTTTAAAATATCTGTATAATGTAAGTCCCTGCTAGCAGCACTCCCAACATATTTATGTAATTAGTGAGTTTTAATTAGGTATATATGTATATATGTCAAGTTGTGAACAGATCTATAACTGTCCTGTCTGATCAACCATGTACTAAGTAAAGGTGCATACACACTGGGTTTTTGCCCAGCGATAATGGCTGACATCGCTGGGCTGAAAGCCGCTCAGTGCATACACACAGTGCTTTCCCCCCCTGCCCAGCGATGTCAGCGGGGGTGAACGGCTTTCCATAGCAGGACTCTACGGAAAGCCGTTCGCCCCGCCGTTCATCTGTTGGTGATACCAGCAGATGAACGGCTGCCGCCAGCAATGATGTGGGAGCGCGCATTAGCGCTCATCTCCAGGGCATACACACTGGGTGGTTTTGAGCTGAAAGCAGCTCAACACACCAAACGTGAGCCGCTTTCAGCTCAAAATCACCCAGTGTGTATGGGCCTTAAGTTTGCTGGACGTCTATCCACTATGTAATATGCACCCTTGTGGCACCGTACAGTAAAAATAGAACATAGATATATATTTAATCAACAATCATAATGCTCATCTAGAATATTAAGAACATCCATGAAAATATAATGAGAACATAAAACTTAAGCAAAGCCTAGTATTACCAGTACAGCAGAAAATGTAAGAAATTATTGGATTTCAAAATTACAAATCAGGCCATGTTCATTTGGCAAAACAGATTTACTTTCCAAGGCATGACTACTTTTCCCCCGTTACTTTTGGCACATAATTTCCTAAATATGTAACATGGTTTTTCATTACACAAAACATGTTTGCCTTTGGTGTCACCACTGGCGTGCCTTCATAGAAGTCACAGTTGTTAAAGAAAGAATGCATAAATGAGGTGTCTGATGATCTCATCACATTGCAAAAGCAATATGACATTTTCCCACATACTATTCATATATCCTAAACCACCAATGAATCAATTACTAGCTGGTCATGCAGGTTAAAGCTTAAACTACCATAATGCACCAATGACTAGCAACACAGATGAGGGAGCACCCAGCAACGGCAGGATGCGGACTTAACTAAACCAAAACAAATAAACAAACATTTAAAAAAAAAAAACCTTGCTGTACTCCCAACAGGGTCAGTTCAGTGAACCAGTGTCGTAACTAGGCATTTTAGCGCTGTGTGCAAGAAACGCCATTGGCGCCCCCCCATGAAAGATAGGGGCAGTGCGCGCCGCAAGCGCGCAAAAGACATATAGGGGCATGGCTTCATGGGGAAGGGGCGTGGCCACAAAATAATACCAATTCATACTACGGTGCACAGTAGTCTCCATTATTCAAATTACGCGGCATAGTAGCGCCACTACACCAGGTAGAGCTCCTTTTACACATTACGGCAGACAGTCCACCTTTTTACACATTATGGCAGACAGCGTCCCCTTTTTACACATTACGGCAGACAGCGTCCCCTTTTTACACATTACGGCAGACAGCGTGCCCTTTTTACACATTACGGCAGACAGCGTGCCCTTTTTACACATTACGGCAGACAGCGTCCTCTTTTTACACATTACGGCAGGCATCGTCCCCTTTTACACATTACGGCAGGTAGAGTGATGAGAGGGAGAGAGGGAGAGAGAGAGGGGGGTGGGAGAGAGAGAGAGAGAGAGAGAGATATGCTTGGGAGGGAGAGAAACAGAAAGGTGGCAGCAGGGCCGCCATCAGAAACTGCGGGGCTCAGTACAGATGATACAGGCAGGGCCCCTCTCCAATCCGGACCACACATCACAACATGTACTGACTTTGAGTCAGCTGCAAATAGCTGACTACTCACAGAAGCAGCTGCTGCAGAACATCTTTGAATGCAGAAATGTTAAGAAACAGACAAACAGCAAATACTAAATGACCTGAGTACAGGAGACCCTGTAGTATGGGAGAATCTGTAGTACAGGACACCCTGCTAAACAAGAGACAGCAGTATGGGAGACCCTGCAATATCCTAGAGTACAGGAGATCCTCAGCGCAGGTGACTCTCCAGAATAGGAGACTTTGTAGCACAAGGGATCCCATAACAGGTGGCTCTGCAGAACAGGAGACCCCCAGGACTTGCCCATAGAACACCCCCAGCATGCACTCACTGTCCAGTGTCACCTCCTTGCCAACCTTCTTTAGTGCCTGCACAGCCTCATCATGTGGCTCATCTCTCAGGTCCATGGTCTTGCCCCCGATGCCCATATCCCCCCAGCTCCTGCTTCACCACCATTGTTCCTCAGGCTCTTCTTATTGCTGATTGCCTCCAACTGCTTTTTCAGCTCATTGAGGGCAGTCCTGACCTCCTGGGGGCTGCTGGGCTCCTGCTGCCTCTGGCAGCCCACGCACAGAGATCTGGGGTGCAACGTGGGGCTCATCATTTAGAGAACTGCGCCCTGAGCCTTCAAATGTATTGGCTGCCGTAATCCTGTGGGCCGTGACTGCTGAGCTGCTGCTGCTGGAGGACTCCCCGAGGCCGCGATGCTCCCGACCGCTGCTGTTGTTGCCGTCCCAACACTGTCCCCTGCTGCAGCACGCGCTCTGCGCACAGCAGAAGACAAGTGTGCGCCGAGCCCAGTATCCAGCGCGGAAGCTGTGTAATTACAGAGCTGACAGGTGACAGGGCAAAAGTATTAATCAGGTAGCCATGCAATACTCGTGCGGCGCGCCAGCACGGCCCCATGTGTGTGCCAGCGGATGCGCCCTCAGTGCAGATGCGCTGTGTGCAACGCACCGCTGGCCCACACCTAGTTACGGCCCTGCAGTGAACTAATGTCATCATTTTTGGATAATAACATCAAGATCCATAAAAATAAAAAAAAGAAGATTATGGTTTGGTGGTATTTAGTATGCTTAGGTTAGTGAAAGCAAAGGTATTACCTATGTAAATAATAGTACTACAAATAAAAAAATAAAACATTACATGGAGATTGACTGGCAGTACCATGGCTGTTTAACATAGGAAGTCATAGTGAATAGTTACCTTCTATGTCACATAATTAGGAAATGTTTCCTTCTTGAACCTCTGTAGTAAAAGGGATATCTGTGCACACACACGGTGCGATATGAACTACCGATATGGACTATATAGTCCATAACGGTAGAAAACAGAGTACATATCGCACCGTGTGTAAACAGCTTGCGATGCGAGCTTCCACGGGGTCGGTATGGCAGGAAAATATGGACTGTGCAAGCAGCTCAATTTTGACTAGAAATTGTACAATCTACAATCAGCTATTTCAGGGGTGGCCAACCAGTAAGAGACAAAAAATCTAGTTAGGTACGTTAAAGAGCCGACATCACACTGAAGACGTGTGCGCAAAAATGGGGTGTGGCTTTGTGCCTGCTAGAACACGGCCCGGGTATAAAATACATTGAAAAAGCCAGATCCACATAAGATACTGTACATTTTTAAAGCCAGATCCAATATAAAATACATTAAAAAAGCCACTTCCACATAATAGTCAGAATTGGCCATAGCCAGAATCGCACCGTGTGTTTGCACCTTTACCATAATTTCCCTTTAAACAGAGACACACAGGCATTACACAGGTTCAGTGGCTGATTAAAACCAGGTGAAATTCAGGCTTGAAGTCAGCCAACCACAGGACCCGTGCAATACACTAGCTTCCCGGTTTAAAAGGTATAGTAAGGTAAATCTATCTACAGCAGGGATGGGGAACCTACGGCCCTTCAGCTGTTGTTGAACTACACATCCCAGCATGCTCTGCAACAGTTTTAGCATGGCCAAATAGCAAAACTGTAGCAAGGCATGCCGGTATGTGTAGGTCAACAACAGCTGGAGGGTCGAAGGTTCCCCATCCCTGATCTACAGTATAAGCCATGAGTTTAATTCTAGATCATAATACCACAAGTTTATTTTTATAAAGTCATTATTATAAAACAAAATGATTAAATTAAAGGCCCTACACATTTGGCGATCCGCCAACGAGCTGCCCGACGGCGGATACGGCTGACGGGCGACAGTGATGGGGGTAATGAAGTTTCTTCACTCCCACCGTCACCCGGCTCCATAGAAGTGCAGGCAAATATAGACGAGATCGTCCATATTGGCCTGCATGCACAGCCGACGGGGCACCAGCGATGAACGAGCGCGGGGCCGCGCATCGTTCATCGCTGGTGCCTCCACACTGCACGATATGAATGTTATCTTGTTCATTAATGAACGAGATCGTTCATATCTTGCAGTCAAATCGCCCAGTGTGTAGGGCCTATAAGAGATTCCTGTAGCAGTTTACGTCTCTGTGACACGTTCCAAGGAAGTTTTTCTGAATCACATTTTAGATCGACAAGTGGCACAAAGAAAAACTTGCAGATATATTCATACTGGACCCACACAATAAACTACCTATAGCCAAAAAGCAAAAATTGCAAAACAAATTCCAAGTGAAGATAAAAATTTCTCAAGTAGGACTTTTAATTAGTATTTTCTAAGACAAAAGTAAACCAATTCCTCTGGCCACTGAATTACATTTTCAGTGGACAGTTTGGTAACAGTTACCTCAATAAAACATGAACCTAAACTGTAGCCCTGGGTTAGCTAGATAAATAGGTGAGTGATGTGTTCAAGTCGATTTATCAGGATACAGGATGAGCAAATCCTGACACAGTAATAGGGGAAGATACTGAAAGGTGATTAGCCACTGCGTCATACATAAGAAGCTTGTGCTGTGGCCCAAGCATTAACCTGTTTGCTACAACAATAAAGTTATAGCTGTGTAATCATCTAAGATTTTCTACACATTAGGAGACATGAAACTAAAACAAGGTCATACACCCTAGCGAACAGCAACACACACACACACACACACACACACACACACACACACACGTGTGCCTATAGAAACCTACCACATTAATACAAAGGTGTGGGGGCATATACTAGGATAGATAAAATTACACACATATATAACATTCACACTTTAATATACACACATATAAATATATATGTACACTCATACCAAGCATGTAAATGTAGCCAAACAAATGTAAGTACGCACACAAACATAATCTCATATATACATTGTATAGATCTATACCCACGCAAACCAGGACTCAAAATGTATCTTCAAGAGTTATGAACCAGGAGACAAACTTTAGATACAACAATTTCTAACTAAACAAATAGAAAAAAAATCCCAAAACTGCTGGCTGTGAGGTAGCTCCTAGGGGTTGGGTATGTTATCCCAGCGATTGGGATGCCAGTTATCACATGGCTGACAGCGGCATCCCGACACTGACAATCCAGACAGTGGAATGCGGTTAAGTATTCTACCTATCCCCTACCTAACCCTCCTGGGGTTGCGGCTATGGCTAACCCCTTGGGGGGCGGCGACTATGGCTAAGAACCCCCTAGTGCCTAACCCTAACCCTCCCGCACCACAATACTCACCTTTGGAATGTTGTCTGTCAGTATACCGGCGCCGCTCTCCTGAGTGGTGTCGGGATTCCGGTGACAGTCACATGACCAACGGCATCCTGACTGCTGGGATGCCAAACGTATCCTGCTCCTAGGGCAGCAAGAAAGTGGCAGTGATAAGATCTGTCTTTAAACAACACAGAATAGATAAGCTGTAGCTTCGCCTGCTACGGTGGTGCATTGCGCAAGGTTTCAGCAACAGCTCGGGTGTAACTGAATGTGCTCTTTAGTGTTGTAAGAAACACTGATTCTAATTCGCCAGACAAGGACCTCTGCAATAGAGTATGCGAGTGACTGTCTAGCAGCGAACCAGTAGGCAGAGATTCTCCCTACATGGCTGGACAGAGAGAAGAAGAAACAGGGAAAGGCCAGGCACCTCACAGGGTCGATTCAATTGTTTTGGGCATCTAAAAATACCGTCTAAACGGGACTTTATAGACTGCCAAACAATTGTCACAATTCAATTGTGTTTGGGCTCCCATGCACATCGCGCATGTCGCGCCCAAACAAACAGGTTTAGCAGTCTAAAATAGCTAAACCCCTCTAAACTCTCGTTTGGATGCCCAAAGTGCAGCGTTTCAAAAAAAAAAAATTCTCGCACCTCAGGAGGCTGAGAGAAAAAAATGAGAGCACCGTGGACACTGGGCGCCAGAATGGCAGAACAACTGACTTGCAGCTGTTGCGCGTCCTCTAGTGCCGCACACTAAAACAATTGATTGGGCCCCATGAAGTGCAGTAGCCAAGATGTGTTTTTCAGATTACCAGTGCGACCACATTTTGTTTAGCTCTGAAATACACATATTGGTGCTAATACAGAGTTGCTGCTGAAATGGCCTTACACAAAAAAAAAAAAAAAAAATGTTGGTCCATATAAATGCATGTTACTGACAGCGTGAATGAACTGGATTTACTGTACTCACCCCTACACCACCACTTCCTTCCACACCAGTCTGCAGGAGTTATGTGTCATTTAGGTGTAGGTTTTACACTCAAACGTTGGCTTTCTGAACATGCACCAAGTGAAATCACGCAAAATACAGTACGCAAATTGCACTGCCTAACCTAGTTACTCTGAATTACACTTCCTTTTTGAACAGAAAGATTTTATACATACTTTATAAAAGAAAGCCGCGATCACTGCCACTGGCTGGAAATTTGAACTATTTAGAAGTGCAGCTCATTCGTTAGTCTTTATAAAAAAAAAAAAACTCATGTCAACCGGATAGGAATACAATTTTATCCCTACTCAAAGCTTAACTGTTTGTCTATGCTATTATACTGCACAAATATTGTGTTCAATACTTCATACATTGGCACAAATCCTATATAGGTACAACATCGATTATCCGGCACTTTTTTTTATTCCGGACACATTAGGCGACCGGGGAGGTTGTTAGGCTGTGGAAGGGAGTCAGAATGCGGGAGGTTTAGGATTGGGCAGCTGGGGGCAGAGGGTAAGCAGTCATGATGCTGTTGTATGTGCCACCGATAATCCGGCACAGTGCTGGAACCAAGGTATTATCGTGGTGTACCTGTATAATTAAAGGCTCACGCTGCTCCCCGCCTCTATGGGGGGAATTCAAGTGTTTGCGCGCAGGCGGCCCCTAGATGGTACATGTTGGAGCAATTTAATTATTGCTCCGTTCGGACGCATCACAGCCGCCGGCGCTGACATTAGTTATGTTGTTCCGTCATTTTGATGGACTGGTAAATAATTAAATCATGTAAGGCAAACAGTACTACTGAATCCAAACGATTGCGACTTGAGGACAATTGTAAATCCCTTACCAATGCATACACAGCATAAATATAGTAACAGTTCTTATGCTGAAATCAATTACTAGTATATTTCTTTGCTGCTCTAAACTCACACGTAATTACTATACCTCATTTACTTCCCTGGTGTACAGATTTACAGAGGGTGCAATATATAGACTAGAGGTTCTCAAAAACAGTCCTCGAGACACATCAACAGTCCAGGGGGTCGATTCAATTCGCCGACAGTTCAATACGCCGGGAATTAGCTCCCTGTGCTATTCAATACAGTACCAAGTGACACTCAATTGTCGGGAATTCTTCTCTCACCCCTGGGGAATGCGAGAGGAAATCCAACAAAAGTACTGCCGCGTGGCCGGCGTGAGGCTGATTCTGTCGGGAATCAGCATCGCGGTGGGGAGTTAAGTTGGAGAATGCCCATTCTCCCGACAAATCAACCTGTTAAGTCCGGGAGAACGGGCATTCGCCGACTTAACATGAGCTGAATTGAATAGCGACGGGAGCCAATTCCCGGCGCTATTCAACTGTCAGAGAATTGAATCAACCCCCAGGTTTTAGGTATAAATATGGCTCAGCACAGATGGTTAAAGCAAATTGACAAAGGTGCTAATTTAGTCACCTGTGGCCAAGCATGGATAAACCTAAAACCTGGACCATTGGGGTGCCTTGAATACCGCGTTTGAGAACCTCTGACATAATATTTCTATTTATTGCTACCCCTAAAACGTGAAGTTTTAATCAAAAATTATTATGGCTCAAGTTCAGAAAATGAGAACTCATGGGCTAGCATAACTAAAATACCTCAGAACACTATCAACATGAAAATGTATTGGGAATAGTAACCTTGCAAGAAGCATGGCGAGCGCTCACATTTTATTGTTCTGAACAATTTTAATAATGTTCTGAAGCAGTTTAGTTAGGCTAACCCCAGGGGGTCCCATGTTCCATACAAGAACCAATTATTATTATGCAACAGCAGATACCTGGATGACTTCGTTTACTTCACGAATGCACTCTACCATGTGCTGTAGAATCTGCTCAGCAGTAAGGACCTCATATCGGTAATCATCATCTTCCTCCCCACCAGGACCAGGCCCCAGGACACCTCCACCTCCCTCTCCACATATCCCAGCTCTTTCAGATACGCCAAGTCCAGCTTCAACTAGCTCCACTTCTCCCAGATCATCTTCATGCTCATCAGCTGCACTGTCTTCGCTGCACTCCTCATCTTCATCAAATTCATAGTTGTAACCTTCGTCAGAGTCCATGATCCCAGTTGTAGGGACAAGAAAACACAACCACAAACTGATTTTGGGTATTAACTATAAGGGCTTCAGCGCCTTATAGTCTTTTCAGAGGAGACAACAAATAGAAGTGAAGTGTGTAAATTTACACAATACAGATGTAATCCAAGACTTGATCCAAAAGAGACCGTCACAACTTTCTCCCACCCTGAATAAGTGTGTCTTGAGTCCTCTAGATAAACAGGAGTCCAGAACCAGTGTATATGACTGGAGCTACATCTACATAATGTTTATAAAGAGTCAGTAAGGCTAAAAATCCCCTCACAATTATGTCTGTGGGGTAGAGGAAATATGCGAGACTGTCCTTATATATTTGTTTTGATAGATATGTTACATAAAAATGTTTTTGACCCTGTGAATGTGTCAGTGAACTTTGCTTTTCAACTCCTTATGTGTATGAGACAATCACATATCTATTGTCAGAAAACTTTTAGATCTACCCTTATGCACAATTCAAATTATTTGTCTAATAATTAGAATTTTCAATCTTTCCAATTGGAAGCATATAAATATATAGTTTCCACATTAACTATATAGCATGGCATTTATATAAATACCCTTATGTAAGGTCGATGGACAGTTTTATCATATACTTCACAATGTCACCAATGTTATCACCAGCACTGTACTCAGGCACACACAGCTTTCTCTTTAGGGTTCCCCAAAGTGCAGCTATTTCTATAAATCAGTCTTATGAATGTGTATTTCTCTATGGGCTCCTAGTCTATATACCTAATGTAGTGTAATGAAATGAAGTCACTAGCTCTCCCTAGGCAAGGTAGAAATGAGGCACTACTTTAAACATAAGGATCTGCCGTGTAGAAGTGCAGATACAGGGTGAATATGGAGCACTGCTCTTATTATAGCGTGTACTGAGCCCTTATCCAATACAAGGGGCGCTTGTAGCTCCGTTCCTATACAAGGTGTGTATGGGGGGCCTTGCTCACCGGACCTCTATATAGACACACACGGGGTCTCCGGTGTGTCCGGGGCAGACAGGCCTCAGGCCCCTCAATCACCGCCCCTTCCAAAATGCGCGCCCCCGTTCCGGTCAGTGCGCGCTCCCGGGGCGCAGGGCCAGCTCCTCCTCCTCCGCGTGCAGGCTGAGCCGTCCGGGTGCTCTCACTCTCCAGTTAACGGACAACCCCCCCCCTCCCCCGGTTCCGGTCTCCTGGAGACACCGTGCAGCTCCCGTCGCTGAGCCAACAAAGGGGCGGTAGCGACACGCACGGGCACGTTAGCGCATCACCCCCTGAGCGACGTTGGGTTTCCGGCGCAGCCGGTTTGCCATCTTGCTTGTGGAAACGAGCGAGGGAAGACGCCACCTTGTACGTGGCAGTGTGTTTGGACTAAACAGCCATATTTTATGTGGCAGTATTTTTCTGACCAAAAAAACGAATTATAGTTATAATGTCTGTTCCAGTTGATGATATTAAGAAGTTGATTTAGAAGCCATTATATAAGAGCAAAGAATGGTTTACTAAACCGGCTAATTTGTTCTGAAGAGGAACTGTAAAGTGGCCATGTTACAGGTGGCATGTAGAAGCCACCCATTGGGGGAAATGTAATCGGGTGTGAGAATCAGAAAGTCAGAGATTTTGTGAGCGTTCTGATTTTTTTAAAGTGCCAATCAACCTGGTTTTGCCATGTAAATAATTGACACTTAAAAAAAACAGGAGAACTTTCTGATTCTCACACCCTACTACATTTCGCCCATGATCTCGAAATTGAAAATCTGGACACGGTTATGACCTAAAGTTTAATCCAGCTGTGAAATCTGTCCTATACTTTCTTTTAGGTTCCAAAAAAAGTAAAGCAGTTTTTAAAATATATTCCCTGGCAGGATGATCCTGATTTGAGGCATGTGTCCCACCATCACATTCCCAATCGGGACTGTGTTGTGTAAAGTTTTGCGGCATGAGTCTTAAAGTAAGCCGTCTACATCGACCCCTGATGTGTGTGGCATTGAAAGGGCACTTTTGCCCTTGGGACCAGTAATGGATGGCACTACTCCCTTTCTATTTGTCCAGATTCCACAATGTAGAAAGTTATGAGGTATAAGTTTGAGATAACAAGTATTGTGGTATAAAAAAAATTAGGTAGAAAACTGGGGACTGTCCTAAGAAAACTGAGGCACGTGGTTGCGCAAGTTCAGTTCTCCATCCTTACCCGGTGTATACTAAATGTCCGATATATTGGTCAAACGATTGGAGAATCGTATCGGCCGATATATGATGGCTTTTAAGTCTATCTAATTTCAGTTGTGATTGGTAGCATAGTTGCACACATTTGAAATCATTTCTCAGAACACTTTGCTGCAGATTTTATACTATGTTACTTCTTAAGTCAGTGGTACCCAAACTTTTTTGAGTCACAGCACCCTAGAGTATCAGAATTTTTTTCACAGTGCCCCTAGGCCAAAAGTTTCTTTTTTAAAAATGTAGAAAGTAATATTAAATTAAGTAAATTGTGTTTTTTATGTCATTGTGTCAGGTTCACTTATGTGGCGAGGGACAGGATTTGCTACTGTTTGTTCACATACTGTGCTTTATGATTTGAAGCCAAAAGCACTGGTTTTGCCTATTACATTGACCATAAATAATTTCAGTTGGTCCTGGATCACCAACCCGAGGCACCCCTGCAAGTGTCCCATCCCAGGATGCCACGGCAAACAGTTTGAGAACCACTGGTATAGACTGTATCAAACATATTGAACTAATAACATAAGTGGTCAGTAAAAGGCTAAACATCCCATAATAAATAAATAAATAAATAAATACTCAACATAATGTAACCAGTAAAGACAGAACTGCACTTTCTGCTGCGGGGTACACTGGGCTCCACAAGGATTAACATCGGGGTGTAGAGTAGGATCTTGATCGGCGGCACCAACAGGCTCAAAGCTTTGACTGTTCCCAAGATGCATAGCGCCGCCTCCTCTATAACCCCGCCTCCGTGCACAGGAGCTCAGTTTTGTAGTTGGTGCCTTGCAGTAAGTAGGCAATCAACAGGGGGGCTGCTCCTGTAGCCCTAAAGAAAAGCTAATTCAAGAAGAAAGAAATTTGAAGACTTCAAGGGCTGCAGCTGTGTCTGGATGTCAGTCAGACATCCCCTGCTGCAGCTCCATCACTTCCCCAAAGGCGCTGTATACTCCCGCGCCCTGGTTGCCGGGTAATTACAGCGGAGGCTCCGATGTTCTTCTAGTCAGTCACACACTCCCCGCTGTCTTCTCGAATCACGTGGCCGCATACAGGGGGAGGTAAGGCGTCTCTTTGGCCCGCTGTAATCGCGATCCGGCATGGCCGGTGGGAGGCGGGCCGCGCGCGTGCTGGTGTGGACACTGTAAGGGGCAGGGGCACAGGTCAGTTTTCTTCATAAAACCGTTTGTTTGACAGCCCGCAGCGTCTGGTGGGGATGCCAGCACGGGGGATAAGGCCTGACCTGTAGCCCCTCCCCCCAACCCCAGGGCGCCATTTAGGCAAATGTACCCGCCCTGGAGCTGCATATCTCTCCCTCACTCCCTGTCAGCCGCCATTACCGGAGCTGCGCTGTTCCTGGGACTGCTTGGGCAAATCCTCCTCTGTAAAGCCGCCTGCACGTCAGCGCTCTGCATTTTACAGGATACTTAAGTATTTTACCTGTCAGTGGACAGTGTTAGTTAAGAAAGAGTGCATACAGTCAGGGTTGTGTGGTACAAACACCCTGTGATATACATCCAGTATTTGCTGTGTTTTGCTATATCTACTGTTTATATATATAGCTATACTGAGTATTACTTTGTATTGCTAGTCCAGTGCAGTCTTAGTGTATGTTATAATTTCTGCATTGTACATTGTGACTTCTGTGTGTGTGTGTGTGTGTGTGTGTGTGTGTGTGTGTGTATGTAGCTGCTGAGTGGCTGCCATGTCGTGTATTTAGCTCAGCCTGCTACCCCTATATTCTGTAACCTGAGGGGGCTAAGTGCGTCAGGTTTATTAGACTATATAGGTGTTTCACAGGATATACTTACTGTGTATTTCTGTTTGTGATTTCTGGTCACCATATATCTCTTGGGTTCCTGGTTTGTGCTGATAACACTATACTGGGAGTTCTTGCTAGATATAGTGCTGCTAATATTGTACTAGGTTGCCTGATATTGAGCTTCTCATTATGTCAGCTGCAAGGGGCAACGGAACTGGAGCTGATCCCACATTGAGTGGTGCTGCAGTCTCATTTGAGGAAAACATGGCAGCAGAGAGTTCAGGTTCTGGGGGTTCTTTGCCCCCCAGTGGGTTTGTAGCAACGGGGGTCCACAATGACCCACCCTTGGCTACCTTCTCTACGTTATTAAATACGCTGGTAACTAAACTTACGCCCCCTGTGGGACCACCTCTGCCAGTACAGCAGTTTATGGTCCCTGCAGTCAACTCGCCATGGGCAGATCAGGTCTCATCACAGTTACAGCACTTGAACCAATCACTGACTAAAAAGAAGTCTAACTCTCGCCCGCCTAAGACTAAGGCGTCTTCTAAACGGGCTGCTACTTCCTCACAATCCACCACCGTTCCAGACACTTCCTCTGATGAGGATGGCGTATACACTGACCCCACAGACACTGACTCTGATGCTTCAGATGGTGAAGGACGGTCACAGGTGGATGTCCCTGATTTGATTGAGGCTATCAGGCTGATTCTTCAAATTTCTGATGAACCGAAACCTGAGCCTGTGTCTAAAAATCCGGACAGATTTAAACGTAAGAAAGTGGTTAAACAAGTTTTGCCTCATTCTCAACACCTGGCTGACATACGTCAGGAATCCGGGGAAAATCCAGGAACAAAGTTCATGCCGCATAAGAAAATGTTGGCTCGCTACCCTCTCTCTGCGGAGCTATGTAAAAATTGGGAAACGCCTCCGCCTGTAGATTCTCATGTGGCACGGATGGTAGTTTCCTCTGCTCTGCCAGTGACTACCATCACCTCTCTGAAGGAACCGACGAATAGATGTGTGGAGGGTTGTTTAAAATGCGATTTACACCCTGAAAGGGGCTGTGCATAGGCCAACCATTGCAGCGACATGGGCTGCTGGAGCTGGAGGCGGAGCTACGTTCCAAAGCTTCTGATCATGATATACAATGTCTCTCATATATTACCACGGCTTCTCATTATCTTAAGGAGGCGGCTTCCGATGCCAGGGTGCTGGCATCTTAGCTTGACGTATCCTTTGGTTGAGATCCTGGTCTGTGGATCTGGATTCTAAGAAAACCCTGGAGGTACTTCCTTTCAAGGGAGACATTCTTTTCGGAGAAAACCTCAATAAGATCATGGCTGACATAGCTTCTGCTAAAACGGCTTGCCTACCGAGTACGGCACCTTCGGCGCCAAAGGCTAAAAGTACCTTCTCTCGCTCCTTTCGTCCTCCAGGAAAGGCAGAAGGTCAGGTGTACCCGAAACAAGCTCGTACTTCCAAATCTGCTAAACCCAGACTCAAGCGGGCATGGGCTGCCCATCAGCCTGCTTCCAAAACGGACAAGCCTGCCGCATGACGGGGCGGGCCACCCTCTGGGGGATCCCAGGGTGGGGGGCCGACTTCTAGGATTTACCCAGGAATGGTTGATGACCACTTCCAATGCCTGGGTATGGGAAGTCGTCACTCGAGGTTACGCCGTATCCTTCAAGAATCGTCCCCCTCATTGATTTTGCCTGACAGATGTCCCTTCGGATCCGGTGAAGGCAAAAACTCTTCATTCGGTGGTACAGTCCCTCCTGGACACAGGAGTGGTAGTACAGGTGCCTCTGGCTTAGAGAGGCAAGGGGTACTATCCACCGCTGTTTCTAGTCCCGAAACCGAATGGGTCCTAGCGGCCCATTCTCAATCTCAAGTCTTTGAACAAATATGTGAGGGTCTCCAAGTTTCATATGGAAACTCTACGCTCTTGTCAAAGTCGAAAAATATCCTGATGCATATGCCTTGTACTAACCCCTCATGCACATGCCCGCTGCACGTGCACACACTCTGCGTGCGTGCACATATCCGCAATTTGCGTAAGATCGCTCCGGCGATCACGCACGTGGTATGCGCATTTACGGTAGAGTTTGTAAACGTCTAGCGTGTGACTCGATCGTAGCATATTTAACCCGATGCTAGTTAGGAAAGGATCGCTCGCTCCTGCGTATAGTTATGTACAAATGTAGTTTATGAACATTAACTGTATTTGCTGTAAATTACACATGCGGCGGGAATCCTGAGGATACCTCCCACCAGAGCAGTTGGAGAAAGTCACAGCCCACCTGTTCAAATCCACCTATGACCTTTGCTATAATGTGGAGACACATTCCTGTGTCCAATGAACAATGAGATTATAGGGACCATTGTATTGTGAATGTATGTTGTGTATATAAAGACCACCATTGCCTGGCCAGACACTCACTCTCTCAGAAGGCTTTCTCTCTGAATGCTGAGGGCTGGATCCAGGACGCGCTTGCGAATCATCCCCACGTATGTATATTTGTCTGTAGCCATTTTGTTATCCATTCTGTTCGCCATTCGTTTCAATTTGTTCACTCATGTTTGTTATTGTTCATATTATTCTCTGTTATTGTGTTAGATTTTGATGTTAGTTTGTAGTGTATAACTTGTATTGTGTTTTTTCCCTTTTCTCTAAACCATCCACGGCGGTGTTAGAACCGCTGTGGTTTTTAAATCAAAACCAGGTCTTGTGTTTTCACTCCTTACTAAGGGTTTTCTTAGCGTCACAATCGCTCAAACAGCATACACATTGTTATGGGTTTTCAGCGTTACATCATTGTAGTATTAGATTACTAAGGTTTAGAGTATAAGCATATTCTTACTGTGTGTTATTAATAAGGTTTACTGTGTATCATTCTGTGAGCGTCTGCGCCGCTCGTGTCTCACTCTCACGGCGCAGCGTCCGCTACGCCAATAGCGTAGCAGTACAGTACTCGGTGCGCCTATAGCGTGCTTGGTACGAAGCGTGAAACCGTGAGCGTACGCATCGCTCGTGCGTCGCGCCCACGGCTTAGCATCTGTTACGCTAAGTGCGTACCCCTATGGTACTCAGTACACAAATAGCGTACTTAGTCCGTAATAGTAAATAGCTTATGTTTAAAGGTAATATTTGACATTATCACTCTATTGTTCTGGCCTTGGAGCCTGGGGACTATATGGTCTCCCTGGACATTTTATTATTATTATCCTTTATTTATATGGCACCACAAGGGTTCCGCAGCACACAATTAGTGCATAAACAAATAATCAAAACAGAAAAACAGCAACTTACAGTTGACGACAATATAGGACAAGTACAGGGTAAATAAATATAGCTACATCAGCAGATGACACTGAAATAAGTATCAGGTGGCAGAAGACTGCTTGATTTGGTGCAGTTGAAGATTATTAAAGTAAGAAAAAGGATAAGCACATGAGGGAAGAGGACCCTGCTCGTGAGAGCTTACATTCTAAAGGGGAGGGGTAGACAGAAAGTGCTGACACAGATGGGGTACATAGAGAGCGTGGAATAGAGGGTTAGGATGAGATTTGGCTGGGTTTGGTCAAGAAGTGGGTTTTGAGAGCCCATTTTAAGTTTTGTAGAGAGGTGGAGAGTCTGAGAGGGAGAGGTAGGGAATTCCAGAGAAGTGGTGCAGCACGTGAAAAATCTTGGAGGTAGGAGTGGGAGGAAGCAATCCGAAGGCAGGAGAGTCGGCGTGCATTAGCCGAGCGAAGAGGATGGGTGGGAATGTAAAGGGATATAAGGTCAGAGATGTAGATGGGAGAGGAGTGGGTGAGGGCTTTGTAAGTGAGTGTGAGAAGCTTGAAATTAATTCTGAAAGGGAAGGGAAGCCAGTGAAAGTCTTGTAGGAGAGGAGAGGTGGACGTAGTGCGTTTGGTGAGGAAAATGAGCTGGGCAGCAGCATTGAGGATAGATTGAAGTGGAGAGAGGTAGTTGTCAAGAATGCCAGTCAGGAGGAGATTACGTTAGTCCAGTCTTGAGATGACCAGTGAGTGGATAAGAGTCTTAGTAGCATCCTGGGTCAGAAAGGGTCTCATCCTGGAAATATTTTTTAGATGAAAACGGCAGGTTAGTGAGAGGTGCTGAATGTGTGGTTTGAAGGAGAGGGAGGAGTCAAGGATTACGCCAAGACAGCGCACTTGGGGGCAAGAGGAGATAGTAGTGCCATCAATAGATAATGAGATTGTAGGAGGTGAGGTTATGCGGGAGGGAGGGAAGATGATCAGCTCGGTCTTAGACATGTTAAGTTTAAGAAAGCGCTGGAACATCCAAACAGAGATAGCAGAGAGACAGTTGGAGATGCGAGTGAGGAGAGCAAGGGAGAGGTCTGGAGAGGATGCCTACCTGCATATCCCTATTGCAATGTCACATCAGCAGTACCTGAGGTTTGCGGTGGGCAACCTTCATTACCAGTTTTGGGCGTTTCCTTTTGGGTTGGCCACGGCTCCGCCGGTATTCACCAAAGTCATGGCGGTAATGAAGGCTGTGCTATGCTGTCAGGGGATCAGGATCCTCCCGTATCTAGACGACTTGCTGATCCTGGCAAACTCCCCAGAAATTCTCCTACGTCATTTGAATGTGACAATCCAGTTTATGAAAACTCACGGGTGCCTCATCAACTGGAAGAAATCTTCCCTGGTCCCTGCTCAGAGCATGGTACACCTGGGGACATTGTTGGACACTCACAACCAGTGGTTGTTCTTGTCTCAGGAAAAGATCCTGAAACTTTAGGACAAGATTCGATGCTTCCTATGTCGTCCGCAAGTGTCGATACATTTGGCAATGCAAGTACTGGGTCTCATGGTGTCGGCCTTCGACATGGTGGAGTACGCTCAATTCCATTCCTGCCCTCTACAGAAGTTGATTCTGGCCAAGTGGGACGGCCTGCCTCACCGGATCAGGTCTCAAATGATCTCCTTGTCTCCGGAGGTCCGTCTGTCACTGAGCTGGTGGCTTCAGGACCACCGATTGAGCAGGGGAGGGGCTGGGGCGCGGTGTTGGAGCAACACTCCCTTCAGGGTCGGTGGACCAAGGAGGAGTCTCTCCTCCCGATAAACATTCCGGAACTGCGGGCGGTGTTCAATGCACTGCACCTGGCCCAGCATTTGATACAGAACAGACCTGTTGAAGTACAATCAGACAATGCCACCACGGTGGTGTACATAAATCATCAGGGCGGCACTCGAAGCCGCATGGCGATGAGGGAAGTATCAAGGATTCTTCAATGGGCGGAACGCCATCTGCCAGCCATATCGGCAGTGTTCATTCCGGGGGTCCTCAACTGGGAAGCGGACTTTCTCAGTCGTCAGGACGTACACGCCGGAGAGTGGAGCCTCCATCCAGAAGTATTTCAACGTCTCGTGGACAAGTGGGGCCTTCCAGATGTGGACTTGATAGCGATTCGACACAATCACAAGGTTCCGGTCTTTGGAGCAAGGACAAGGGATCCTCGAACGCCGTTCATAGACGCACTGCCTCTTTATTAGGGGCCCCGCTGTCTGAAGTGCCCTGGGACCCCCATAGCCTTAATCCGGCTCTGTGAATAACCCTATTTACACACACACACACACACACACACACACACATATATATATATATATATATATACAGTAGAGAGAGAAAGAAATACTGATTGAGAGGGCGCTATTGGGAATGGTGTTTGCCAATTCCCTTTTCAATATATCATATATCAAACTAGTTTAGTGTCTACTCTGTATATCATCCAATTAGAAAGTCAGAAACATACAGAATTTATCATTTATTTTCCAAAAAATCAGTACGTTTTAAAAACGATCAGAACAAAGGCAGCAGTAATCCGACAGATGACAAAGAGAATAAGTATCACATTTACACCAATGACATTGAGATTACAAAAGTAGTTTTACACCCACAAAACCGGGAGATTCTCACTCACCTGAATGTCTGTGTCTGATTGACAGGCATTGGAGTTCGTAGGGTGGCGAAGCAGCATTGCAGTATGGCGTCCGGAACGGGGGCATGTCTGGGCCGTTTTCGGGGTGTCCGCGTGATGTCACACATGGCCACTGCGATGGAGAAAATGGCCGCAGCCCGGCTGCCTTTGCAGCCAGGCTGCGCAGGCAGGGGCCTTCCCTTATTTAGCAATGCGATCGATCGCATTACTGGCCCCCAGCATGCAATTCTAGCCAGTTGCAGTTTTGCTAATTTAGCAAAACTGCAGCTGAAGCTGAATCAGGTCCTTGGTGCACATTTGTATACAAAATGTGTGTATTTTAATCTACAAAAATGCATATTAAGAAATAGCATATTTGCTCCTTTATACAATGTTCTGCATTCATACAATTTATAGTGTTTAGCTGCATCTAACCAACAGAACTGATTTTCTCACACCCTGAGATTGACTAAGGGGGTAATTCCAAGTTGATCGCAGCAGGAAATTTTTTAGCAGTTGGGCAAAACCATGTGCACTGCAGGGGGGGGCAGATATAACATTTGCAGAGAGAGTTAGATTTGGGTGGGTTATTTTATTTCTGTGCAGGGTAAATACTGGCTGCTTTATTTTTACACTGCAAATTAGATTGCAGATTGAACACACCACACCCAAATCTAACTCTCTCTGCACATGTTATATCTGCCTCCCCTGCAGTGCACATGGTTTTGCCCAATTGCTAACAGAATTCCTGCTGCGATCAACTTGGAATTACCCCCTAAGCCTGTTACTTGTAATTAGGTTCCTGTAAGGAGCATCCCCGTCATCCATAAAGAGATGTATTCAAGAATTTTTATTACAGTCCAGCAAACGGAACCCCAACTTCCTTGAATTACAGGTCCAAGTGGGCCTTTAATTCCTAGCGGTGCTTGTAGTTTATCTTACATAAACTCTTTAGGCAATATAGCGGTTTCCCAGCTATAGGGGGTCATTCTGAGTTGATCGTAGCTGTGCTAAATTTAGCACAGCTACGATCAGGCACTCAGACATGTGGGGGGACGCCCAGCACAGGGCTAGTCCGCTCCGCATGTCAGTGCCGCTGCGATAAACTGCAGCGAGCGATCGGGTCGGAATGACCCCCATAGTGTGTTACAGCACAATGCTAGTTGTAGAATTTTTGGGGGAAGTGGATAGTGGATTTTGTGCCCCAAATTTCTACACTACCAAGCTAAACTACAAGCACTGACAACAACATTTCTTTTTTTCTTTTCTTATTAAACAGTTTTTAATATAAGAGATCGTTCCTCAGGATTACAGATATCAAAAACATAAGAATAAACATTCAATGGTTATACAAGAGTAAGACAGAAAGGCTATACATGTGTGTATTTGCAGTGGCAAGAAAGCCATCGTTGAAGCAAAGTATTAGTCCCAAATTGAACAATGGTCTTATAATACTGCAAGTAAAACCAAGGAATAATCCCATAACATTAGGAAAGCACCGTTAGTCACATTACATAACATAGTAGTGTCCGTTATTCACATTACATAACACAGTAGTACCTCTTATACATGTTAAGCCGCATAGTATAGCCCCTTATACACTTTATACCACAGTAGAACCCCTTATATATGTTACGCCACAGTAGAGCCCCTTTTACATTATGCCATGATAGAGCCCCGTATACATTTACACCACAGTAGAGCCTCTTATACACATTATGTGTATTGTGATAGATCAACAGGGAAATATCAAATAACAGGTGCTACTCGAGCTGGTTTTCTAAGCTGCTGTAAAAGGAGATAGTCACACTCCAACAATACAAAACAATACAGAAAAAAACTCCTATCCACTTATCATAGATTTAAATAGACATGTGAATCACGTTATGATATAAAATTCACATAACACTTTTAATGTAAAAACATAAAAATCACATTAATACCAACATGTCAAACACAGGTAAGTATGGATGGTGCAATGCATATAGCTTAAGTGCCCCTTCTATGGTCTGATCAGATGGGCTCAAGAGTGGTAGTCCTGTACCAAATTAATGCTGTCACAACTGAGGGCCTGAGCTGACGGGAGGCAGCCTCAGTTGTAGGGGCTGAGATGTACCGGAACCTGGGAGGTTGTATCAGACCCATGGACATGTAAGTAACATGAATAATAACTGCCCGAAGGCGTGACCACGACAACTTGGATAAAAGTCAATGATGTTTATTATGACAACTCCGCAACACAGCAGCAGTAAAAGAAAACGTAAAAGTCAGCAAAGAATAAATACAGTTCCTGGGTACTACAGGATGGCAGGAGCCACAGGGCACTGGTAGTGTGAGATAGTTCTTATGATCTTCTAGATGGAAAGTCCTTACCAGGCCCGACTGTAGCAATGGAGATAACCCAGGATTGTGCCAGCTGGTGTTCCAGGAAAAGCTGGGTTGCTGAAGATAAAACAGCTGCTGTGGATACTGGCTGGAACCAGACTGTTGTTAGCACGGAGTGGATACTGGCTGGAACCAGTTAAATAATAAATGAACTTGGGAGCGATGAAATATGAACTGAAATGTAGAACTTGAGAGCGGAGAAATAATAATACCGGTGGAGAGTGGTAAAGTGTAGAAAGGACACCGGCCCTTTAAGGGAAGCTGTACTCTGCTGGAAGCTGAGCTGGAAGCAGGTAATGTTGTAGCTGGAAACAGATGAATCCACAATGGATTGGAGAGTCAGGCTACACCGCAGGTGGAATGCTGGTGCGGGTCTCTATGGTGGAAGTCTTGAGACAGGAGCTGGAACCTGGAAGACAGTCACAGGAGAGAGACAAACAGGAACTAGGTTTGACAACCAAAGCACTGACGCCTTCCTTGCTCAGGCACAGTGTATTTATACCTGCAGCAAGGAAGGGATTGGCTAGGCAATTATGCAGATTATCAATACTGAGAACAGATTGGTGGAAATGATCAGCTGACAGAATCCAAGATGGCTGCGCCCATGCAGACACTTGGAGGGAAGTTTGGTTTGTAATCCATGTGGTAATGAAAACAGTAATGGCGGCGCCGGCCACCGGAGACAGGAGGCGCCAGGCTGACAGATGCACATCCAACCACGCGGACACAGCGGAGGCCGCGGCTGACATAATCGCCACTCAGACACTCTGCATGCAGAAGTTCAGGGACGGCGGCGGAGGCCGCGGGAGACGCCATGCCAGGTGTAATATGGCGTTTACTGTGACAGCATCCCAGAGTGACAGGAGAGGATACAGGAATGTACACATCAGGATAACAGATGGGATCCGGTCCTGGAGCGCTGAGCCAGCCTTAGGAGGCATCTGATGGGTAAGAAATGGCGTCCAGATACCCGGATCGTGACAGCACCCCCCCCTTTAGGAGTGGCCCCAGGACACTTCTTTGGCTTTTGAGGAAACTTGGAATGGAATCTCCGGACCAAGGCAGGAGCATGGACATCAGAAGCATTGGTCCATGAACGTTCCTCAGGACCATAACCCTTCCAGTCAATAAGATATTGTAGTTGACCGTAACGGTGACGTGAGTCCAGGATCTTGGCCACTTCATACTCAACGCCTCGTTGAGTTTGGACTTTCGGAGTTGGAGGAAGTGAGGAATGAAACCGATTCAAGATCAGCGGTTTCAACAGGGAAACATGGAATGTCCTGGGTATTTTTAAGAAGGGAGGCAACTGGAGTCTGTAAGCAACAGGATTGATGACTTGTTCAATCTTGAAAGGACCGATATAGCGAGGTGCAAACTTCATACTGGGAACTCTTAACCTCAAATTCTTCGTGGATAACCATACCCGATCACCCACCTTGAGAGCAGGAACTGCTCGACGCTTCTTATCCGCAAACTTCTTGTACCTGAACGATGCCTTGAGCAGAGCTGATCGTACACTCTTCCAGATATTGGCAAACTGATGCAAGGTGATATCCACTGCGGGAACAGAAGTTGCTGGAAGCGGTTGGAACTCAGGGACTTTAGGGTGGAATCCAAAGTTAGTGAAGAATGGTGTTGAAGCAGATGAAGAATGATACTGGTTGTTATGACAGAACTCGGCCCAGGGAAGTAATTGAACCCAGTCATCTTGAGAGGAGGACACATAGATGCGGAGGAAGGCCTCCAAGTCCTGATTCACCCTCACGGTTTGACCATTGGTCTGAGGATGGTAAGCCGTGGAAAACTTTAGCTTGACTTGGAGGACTTGACATAAACTTCGCCAGAATTTGCCTGTGAATTGAACTCCTCGATCTGAGATAATTTCTTCAGGAAGACCGTGGAGTCGGAAGATCTCTTGTATGAATACTTGAGCCAACTTGGAAGCTGACGGAAGACCGGTGAGAGGAATGAAGTGTGCCATCTTGGTGAACCGGTCAACTACCACCCAGATGGTATTGAACTTGTTGCACATGGGTAAGTCTGTAATTAAATCCATCGACAAGTGGGTCCATGGTCGACGGGGAACGGATAGTGGAACCAGTTGCCCCGCAGGCGACTGGCGGGATACTTTATGTTGGGCACACTTTGGGCAAGATGCAATAAACTCCAAGACGTCCTTTTTCAGAGTTGGCCACCAATAGGACCTAGAGATAAACTCCAGGGTTTTTTGGATACCTGTATGTCCGGCAAAACGGGAAGCATGGGCCCAATGCATGAGCTTCTTCCTTAGCATCGGCTTCACAAAACTTTTCCCTGATGGGGGCGTAGAGTCCATCCCTACCGTGGAGAATGCCAACGGATTTATAATAGGATGCTTGTCTGAAGACTCTGACTCATTTTCTTGCTCCCATGAGCGGGAAAGGGCATCGGCCTTGCGATTCTGAGAGCCCGGACAGAACTGGAGTTTAAAGTCGAACCTGGAAAAGAAAAGTGCCCATCTGGCCTGACGAGGGTTGAGACATTGTGCGCCCTTCAGGTATAAAAGGTTCTTGTGGTCTGTAAGTATGGTGATTGAATGAGAAGCTCCCTCCAACAGATACCTCCACTCTTCTAGAGCGAGCTTGATGGCTAGCAACTCCTGGTCGCCAATGGCATAGTTGCGCTCAGCTGGGGAGAACTTCCGGGAGAAGAAACTGCAAGGGTGTAAATGGCCATCTTTAGCCCTCTGAGATAACACCGCTCCTACTCCAACGGAGGAGGCATCCACCTCTAAGATGAAAGGAGAGTCGATGTCAGGCTGTTTCAGAACAGGCGCAGAGATGAACCTTTGTTTTAAAAGATGAAATGCTTGCATGGCTTCTTCAGACCACTTGGACGGGTTAGCACCCTTCTTAGTGAAAGCAGTAATAGGCGCCACAATGGTGGAAAAGTCTCGTATAAACTTTCGGTAATAGTTGGCGAACCCTAAGAACCTCTGGACCCCTTTGAGGGTTAAGGGTACCGGCCAATTTTGGATTGCTTGTAGTTTCTCAGGATCCATCTCTAGTCCGGAACCGGACACAATGTACCCTAGAAACGGAATGGACTTGACTTCAAAGGCGCATTTTTCTAATTTGCAATAGAGATGATTGACACGGAGACGGGACAGAACCTCTTTAACCCAAAAACGATGTTCCTCTAAATCGTTGGCAAAAATGAGGATATCGTC
This sequence comes from Pseudophryne corroboree, assembly GCF_028390025.1. Taxonomy (NCBI): domain Eukaryota; kingdom Metazoa; phylum Chordata; class Amphibia; order Anura; family Myobatrachidae; genus Pseudophryne; species Pseudophryne corroboree. Next base: position 341,919,626 of record NC_086449.1, read on the forward strand.
TAGATAGACCACGACATGACGGTATAGAATGTCTCTGAAGATCTCATTGACAAAATGCTGGAAGACAGCTGGAGCATTGCTCAATCCGAAGGGCATGACGAGGTACTCATAATGTCCGTCACGGGTGTTAAAGGCGGTCTTCCACTCGTCACCCTCACGGATCCGGATGAGATTGTATGCACCTCGCAAGTCCAGCTTTGTAAAGATGGTAGCTCCGCTAACTCTGTCAAAGAGCTCAGTAATCAGGGGTAAAGGATAACGGTTCTTGATGGTAATGTCGTTCAAACCTCTGTAGTCGATGCACGGCCGCAGACCACCATCTTTCTTTTTTACAAAAAAGAAGCCTGCGCCGGCTGGAGAAGAAGAAGGTCGAATGAACCCCTTTGCTAGGTTCTCTTTAATATATTCCTCCATAGAATGCGTCTCAGGCAGAGACAACGGATAAGTTCGGCCTCGAGGTGGAACCTTCCCTGGAACGAGATCAATCGGACAGTCCCATTCTCTATGAGGAGGAAGGATATCAGCAGAAGCTTTACTGAACACATCCGTGAAATCTTGATATGGAGGAGGTGGAACATCAGACGACCTGGGGGAGGAAGAACAGACAGGCAATACTTTAAACAAACATGTCTCAGCACAGGAGGAACCCCATGCCAGGATTTGCGTAGTCGTCCAATCAATTGTAGGATTGTGAAGACGGAGCCATGGAAGGCCCAGGACCACAGGATGTGTGGCTCTTGGAATCACTAAAAAAGAAATAAGTTCGGAATGAAGAACTCCCACTCTCAGACGAACTGGTAGAGTCCTTAAAGAAATAACTGCATCAAAAATTTTGCTGCCATCCACGGCAGTTAAAGAAATGGACGAAGGAAGTCTCTCGGTGGGTAGGGACCACCGTTTAACATAGGCTTCAGTAATAAAGTTCCCAGCTGCTCCGGAATCAAGGAGGGCAATGACGTTCCGATAACGTTGAGCAACTTGAAGCGAGACTGGGAGATTACAATCATGAGGAGATGGAGAGGAGATCATTACTCCTAGCCGGCCTTCTCCTGGGCGAGCTAGGGTTTGGAGTTTTCCCGGACGTTCGGGACAGGCATTGATGGTGTGAGACGGAGCTGCACAATAGAGACAGAGAGACTCGGAGAGGCGTCTTCGGCGCTCAGCAGGAGTTAAACGGGAACGGCCAAGTTGCATGGGCTCATCTTTAGATGGTGACAGTTGACGAGGAGGAGGAGCAGAAGATTTTGGAGCAGATGATCTTCCACGCTCAGTTGCTCTCTCTCTGAAACGTAAATCAACTTTCGTGCAGAGTGAGATTAGCTCATCTAACTTAGAAGGTAAGTCTCTGGTAGCTAACTCATCTTTAATACGCTCAGATAAGCCATGCCAGAATGCAGCATACAGGGCCTCGTCGTTCCATGCCAGTTCGGATGCCAGGATCTGGAACTGTATCAGATATTGTCCTACAGTACGTGACCCCTGGCGTAAACGGAGAATCTCGGATGAAGCTGAGGTTACCCGGCCTGGCTCGTCGAAGATGCGCCTGAATGTTGACACGAAGGCAGTGTAGGAAGATAGCAGGGTGTCGGACCTCTCCCATAACGGTGATGCCCAATCAAGGGCTGAGCCACTGAGAAGAGAAATAATGTAGGCAATTTTTGTACGGTCACTGGGAAAATTGCCAGGTTGTAGCTCAAACTGAATCTCACACTGGTTGAGAAATCCCCTGCAGAATCTTGGAGATCCGTCAAATTTTGCTGGCGTTGGAAGATGAAGACGTGGAGCAGAAATGGGTAAGGTGGGTGGGGTTATAGCTGGAGTCACTGTGGTTGACGCACCAGACGCGCCTGATCCACGGAGAGTTGTCTGAATCCCATCCAGCCGAGTAGAGAGATCCTGGAGACAGCGGATGATGTGGCCCTGTGCAGCCTCCTGATGTTCTAGTCGGGCTGCCAGTTCTTGCATCGGCCTGGCCGCTTGATCCTGGTCTCCGGCTGGATTCATTAGGTCAGTGCTTACTGTCACAACTGAGGGCCTGAGCTGACGGGAGGCAGCCTCAGTTGTAGGGGCTGAGATGTACCGGAACCTGGGAGGTTGTATCAGACCCATGGACATGTAAGTAACATGAATAATAACTGCCCGAAGGCGTGACCACGACAACTTGGATAAAAGTCAATGATGTTTATTATGACAACTCCGCAACACAGCAGCAGTAAAAGAAAACGTAAAAGTCAGCAAAGAATAAATACAGTTCCTGGGTACTACAGGATGGCAGGAGCCACAGGGCACTGGTAGTGTGAGATAGTTCTTATGATCTTCTAGATGGAAAGTCCTTACCAGGCCCGACTGTAGCAATGGAGATAACCCAGGATTGTGCCAGCTGGTGTTCCAGGAAAAGCTGGGTTGCTGAAGATAAAACAGCTGCTGTGGATACTGGCTGGAACCAGACTGTTGTTAGCACGGAGTGGATACTGGCTGGAACCAGTTAAATAATAAATGAACTTGGGAGCGATGAAATATGAACTGAAATGTAGAACTTGAGAGCGGAGAAATAATAATACCGGTGGAGAGTGGTAAAGTGTAGAAAGGACACCGGCCCTTTAAGGGAAGCTGTACTCTGCTGGAAGCTGAGCTGGAAGCAGGTAATGTTGTAGCTGGAAACAGATGAATCCACAATGGATTGGAGAGTCAGGCTACACCGCAGGTGGAATGCTGGTGCGGGTCTCTATGGTGGAAGTCTTGAGACAGGAGCTGGAACCTGGAAGACAATCACAGGAGAGAGACAAACAGGAACTAGGTTTGACAACCAAAGCACTGACGCCTTCCTTGCTCAGGCACAGTGTATTTATACCTGCAGCAAGGAAGGGATTGGCTAGGCAATTATGCAGATTATCAATACTGAGAACAGATTGGTGGAAATGATCAGCTGACAGAATCCAAGATGGCTGCGCCCATGCAGACACTTGGAGGGAAGTTTGGTTTGTAATCCATGTGGTAATGAAAACAGTAATGGCGGCGCCGGCCACCGGAGACAGGAGGCGCCAGGCTGACAGATGCACATCCAACCACGCGGACACAGCGGAGGCCGCGGCTGACGTAATCGCCACTCAGACACTCTGCATGCAGAAGTTCAGGGACGGCGGCGGAGGCCGCGGGAGACGCCATGCCAGGTGTAATATGGCGTTTACTGTGACAGCGTCCCAGAGTGACAGGAGAGGACACAGGAATGTACACATCAGGATAACAGATGGGATCCGGTCCTGGAGCGCTGAGCCAGCCTTAGGAGGCATCTGATGGGTAAGAAATGGCGTCCAGATACCCGGATCGTGACAAATGCCCAGTAAGGGTTTGGAGTTTATTGATAGTAAATGTCCAGAGTTGTGGATATAGTTACCGGTCCTGAGGTATTTTTCCAGGGATAAATTCTAATTAGCATTGATCCGGATTAGTGGCAACGGAATTGAGCGCATTTGAGGAGTCCCTTTAACCATCAGAGCTAGGACCGTGCACAATAGGAAATCCACGTGTAGTAATGTTCACAGGAGCAACAAAGGTACATTTGTATCCCACTGACCCTAGGGGGTATGAACCTGACGCATTTCACTGCCTTTTCAAAGATAGCCTTGCACATTATGCCAGGTAGAGGCCCTTATGCATGTTACACCACTGTAGATCCCCTTATACACATTATGTCAGATAAAGCCCCTTACAGGGCATCCGGAAAGTATTCATAGTGCTTCACTTTTTCCACATTTTGTTATGTTACAGCCTTATTCCAGAATGGAATAAATTCATTTTTCCCTCAAAATCCTACACACAATGTACATAAGTATTCATAGCCTTTACCATAAAGCTCAAAATTGAACTCAGGTGCATCTTGTTGGACATGATTTGGGGCAGTATGGATGGTGTAATGGTTAGCATTACTGCCTCAGAGTACTGAGGTCATGGGTTCGATTCCCACCATAGCCCTAACTGTGCAGAGTTTGTATATTCTCCCCGTACTTGCGTGGTTTTCCTCCAGGTACTCCGGTTATCTCCCACAATCCAAAAATATACTGGTAAGTTAATTGGCTCCCAACAAAATTAACCCTAGCGTGAATCTGTCTGTGTGTACATATGGTAGGGAATATAGATTGTAAGGTCCACTGGGGCAGGGACTGATGTGAATGGGCAAATATTCTCTGTAAAGCGCTGCGGAATATGTGTGCGCTATATAAATAACTGGTAATAAATAATTTGCAAATGCACACACCTGTCCATATAAGGTCCCAGGCACAAATCAGAGGAAGGGTACAGAAAAATATCTGCTGCTATGAAGGTCCCAATGAGCACAGTGGCCTCCATCATCCGTAAATGGAAGAAGTTTGGAATCACCAGGACTCTTCCTCGTGCTGGCCAGAAAGTCCCCAGTAAAAGAGATGATCAAGAACCCGATTTTCACTTGGTCAGAGCTACAGCATTCCTCTGTGGAGAGAGGAGAACCTTCCAGAAGGACAACCATCTCTGCAGCAATCCACCAATCAGGCCTTTATGGTAGAGTGGCCAGACAGAAGCCACTCCTTAGTAAAAAGTACATGGCAGCCCACCTGGAGTTTGCCAAAATGCACCTGAAGGACTCTCAGACCATGAGAATCAAAATTCTCTGGTCTGAGGAGACTAAGATTGTTTGGAGGAAACCAGGCACCGCTCTTCACCAGGCCAATACCATCCCTACAGTGAAGCATGGTGGTGGCAGAATCATGCTGTGGGGATGTTTTTCAGTGGCAGGAACTGGGAGACTAGTCAGGATAGAGGGAAAGATGAATGCAGCAATGTACAGAGACATCCTGGATGAAAACCTGCTCCAGAACGCTCTTGACCTCAGACTGGGGCGACAGTTCATCTTACAGCAAGACAACGACCCTAGGCACACAGCCAAGATATCAAAGGAGTGGCTTCAGGACAACCCTGTGAATGTCCTTGAGTGGTCCAGCCAGAGCCCAGACTTGAATCCGATTGAACATCTCTGAAGAGATCTAAAAATGGCTGTGCACCGATGCTTCCTATCCAACCTGATGGAGCTTGAGAGGTGCTGCAAAGAGGAATGGGCAAAACTGCCCAAAGATAGGTGTGCCAAGCTTGTGGCATCATATTCAAAAAGACTCGAGGCTGTAATTCCTGCCAAATGTGCATCAACAAAGTATTGAGCAAAGGCTGTGAATACTTATGTACATGTGATTTCTTAATTTTTTATTTTTAATAAATGTGAAAAAATATCAAAAAAAGCTTTTTTTCACTTTTTTATTATGGGGTATTGTGTGTAGATTTTTGAGGGGAAAAAAATAATTTTTTCCATTTTGGAATAAGGTTGTAACATAAAATGTGGAAAAAGTAAAGCGCTGTGAATACTTTCCAAATGCACTGTATACACATTATCCCAGGTAGGGCCTCTCCACCTCATTCCTCCTCTTCACCTTCACCACCCACCCCCAAATAGCAATATGCTGCTTACCTTTGTAGTGCCCAGCAGCAGCCATGAAACGGCCCCTTTGACCAGCGTAAGTCCCTCTGGAGAAATGTCATGACGGAGCACATGAGGCAGACAGCTGCAGCGCTGCCTGCTGTAATGTGTATTAGCAGCAGGGCATCTGGCAGAGAAGGACCTGGGCATACCACTACTGTTGCAGGGTGATCACCAGTCCCTAAAATATCCCGCTATAGGGTATTTTGCTTCTGTAACACAGAACCTTTTTGAGGCTTATATTAAGCAACAGAGCTGCAATCATCTTATCCTGTTTGTATTAACAGGCTGATGTTCCACACCTGCTCTAGCGCTGATCTGACTACCATAACTGTCAGCGTCAAGCATCCTATCTAAACCTGTGGGCACTCAGTTGCAATTTGGTGCTGAGAGAGAGAGAAAGGGAGGTGCAAAGGGCGGGCATGTGAAGCGATCTCTAAGCCATGGCATATACTTGTGGCTGGTCCTGGGAGATGGGCCAGCCACCAGAAGCACAGTGATATTGCAACAACAAACTCATAAAAGGGACAGGGACTCTGACTCACATTGTCACTGGCAGACATCTGAGCGGGCCAGTGCCCTCTTCAGCCTATTGCCTATGGTTGGCCATTGACCAAAGATGGTTAACAGTTGATTCTGAGTTGCATGTAGTTCCAATATTTGTGCAAATTGTCTATTTTTTTCAAAAAAAGCGAATGCAGTTACTAAAAACTTGCACTGTGCATGCATCCCACAGTGTGTATGCACAGAGGCGCAGTGCAATTAAGATGCACGGTCTCAGAAATGTATTGACAATATATTGAGCCTTCTTGGAGTTGGATGTATAGACGCACGGAGATGTACCTCTTATGAGGGTATTATGGGACTGTCACGGATGTGTTGCCAAAGTGGTTGCGATTTCAGATGCTTAACTGCTTACATTGGAGGCCATACTATGAAGGAGAGTCTGGTCCTAGCATTGGGCAGGTGCAGTTGTTGATGGTGCGCAGAGTCGGATTAAGGCTCCATGGGGCCCGGGGTACTTAAAACAAGGGGGGGGGGGAGGTGTCCCTAAGGACTATATATATATATATATATATATATATATACACTGCTCAAAAAAATAAAGGGAACAGTAAAATAACACATCCTAGATCTGAATGAATGAAATATTCTTATTAAATACTTCGTTCTTTACATAGTTGAATGTGCTGACAACAAAATCACACAAAAATTATCAATGGAAATCAAATTTATTAACCCATGGAGGTCTGCATTTGGAGTCACACTCAACATGAAAGTGGAAAAACACACTACAGGCCGATCCAACTTTGATGTAATGTCCTTAAAACAAGTCAAAATGAGGCTCAGTAGTGTGTGTGGCCTCCACGTGCCTGTATGACCGCCCAACAATGCCTGGGCATGCTCCTGATGAGGTGGCGGATTGGCTCCTGAGGGATCTCCTCCCAGACCTGGACTAAAGCATCCGCCAACTCCTGGACAGTCTGTGGTGCAACGTGGCGTTGCTGGATGGAGCGAGACATGATGTCCCAGATGTGCTCAATTGGATTCAGGTCTGGGGATCGGGCGGGCCAGTCCATAGCATCAATGCCTTTGTCTTGCAGGAACTGCTGACACACTCCAGCCACATGAGGTCTAGCATTGTCTTGCATTAGGAGGAACCCAGGGCCAACCGCACCGACATATGGTCTCACAAGGGGTCTGAGGATCTCATCTTGGTACCTAATGGCAGTCAGGCTACCTCTGGCGAGCACATGGAGGGCTGTGCGGCCCCCCAAAGAAATGCCACCCCACACCATTACTGACCCACTGCCAAACCGGTCATGCTGGAGGATGTTGCAGGCAGCAGAACGTTTTCCTTGGCGTCTCCTCTTGTGTCATATGTGCTCAGTGAGAACCTGCTTTCATCTGTGAAGAGCACAGGGCGCCAGTGGCGAATTTGCCAATCTTGATGTTCTCTGGCAAATACCAAACGTCCTGCACGGTGTTGGGCTGTAAGCACAACCCCCACTTGTGGACGTCGGGCCCTCATACCACCCTCAGGGAGTCTGTTTCTGATCGTTTGAGTAGACACATGCACATTTGTGGCTTGCTGGAGGTCATTTTGCAGGGCTCTGGCAGTGCTCCTCCTGTTCCTCCTTGCACAAAGGCGGAGGTAGCGGTCCTGCTGCTGGGTTGTTGCCCTCCTACGGCCTCCTCCACGTCTCCTGATGTACTGGCCTGACTCCTGGTAGTGCCTCCATGCTCTGGACATTACGCTGACAGACACAGCAAACCTTCTTGCCACAGCTCGCATTGATGTGCCATCCTGGATGAGCTGCACTACCTGAGCCATTTGTGTGGGTTGTAGACTCCGTCTCATGCTACCACTAGAGTGAAAGCACCGCCAGCTTTCAAAAGTGACCAAAACATCAGCCAGAAAGCATAGGAGCTGAGAAGTGGTCTGTGGTCACCACCTGCAGAACAACTCCTTTATTGGGGTTGTCTTGCTAATTGCCTATAATTTCCACCTGTTGTCTATTCCATTTGCACAACAGCATGTGAAATTGATTGTCAATCAGTGTTGCTTCCTAAGTGGACAGTTTGATTTCACAGAAGTGTGATTGACTTGGAGTTACATTGTGTTGTTTAAGTGTTGCCTTTATTTTTTTGAGCAGTGTATATATATATATATATATACTATATATATGTGTGTGTATATATATCAAATGCACCCACACACATAGCATATATACATACCTACAACACACACAGCATACCTACACACGCATAGCATGCATACATACATACATACATACACACACATACACACACACACACACACACACACACACACACACACACACACACACACCACACAACACACACTGTAAACCTTCAAACGGACACACAGCATAAATACTCAAGAGAGGAGAAGAGGAGGAGGACAATCACTGCCAGAATCCATGTGAGCAGAGTTGCTGCTGCTGCTGCACATGCTCAGTATCTCCCTCAGCTGTGTCTGTGTAATGTATCTAGTGCAGAGAGCTCTGCTGTTCAGAGCTCTACGTGAGGAGCAGCCGTGCATGCATTCCAATCATGCCCCATGTGGCCCCGGACTGTGCAGAGATGGAGACAAGGTGATCTCTGTCTCTAAAACACAAATTAGGTCTGGCATGGGGGGTCCATGAGAGACGGAGGGCCTGGGGTAACTAATCCACTGGGCTCCCCCTTAATCCGGATTTGATGTTGTATCCAATGGTAATGTTGGCATTCCAGTCCTTGCACATTCAGATGCACTCTTGTGCACCAAGGGAAAGGTATAAAGCTGAAGGCACAACTATGGCAAAAGACGCTAAAGCAGATGGAGCAAGGTGTCACAACTGAGGGCTTGAGCAAACAGGAGGAAGCCTCAGTTGTAGGGGCTGGGGTGAAGCTAAACTTCGGAGGTTTTATCAGACCCCTGGACATACGAGTAGAATGTAGAAAGGTTGCCCGAAGGCGTGACCACGACAACCAGGATTAAAAGTCAATAAGTATTTATTAACAGATCTCCATGTAATCACAGCAGTAATAAGTCAACGAAGAGTATACAGCAGATTTAGTAAAAACAGTTCCTGGAGAACTACGGGCTGGCAACGGCCACAGGGTACTAGTAGCAGTAGGTACAGTTCTTAATGTCCCAGAGGTGGAATGTCCTTACCAGACCCGTCCGTAGTATGAGGTATAGCCGAGAGAACACACCAGCAGGTGTTGTACTGAAAGCTGGTAGCACTGTAGTTGAGGTAGCTGCTGAGGACGCTGGATGGAACCAGCCAGGTGTTAAGACATGGAGTAGATGCTGGATGGAACCAGCCAGATAGTAGAATGAAGCTAGGGAGCGAAGATGTAGAAACCGATGGTTTGCAAGTACCGATGGTTTGCAGGTAACTGATGGTATGCAGGTAACTGATGGTATGCAGGTATGCTGGAAAAGCACCGGCTCTTAAAGATAGCTGATCACTGCTGGAAGCTGACCGCTGGAAGCAGATGAGACTGTAGACGGAGACTGGAGCAAACACAGGAGACTGTAGAGTCAGGCTGCACCGCAGGGTGGTAGGCTGGTGCGGGTCTCTTAGTGGAATCTGGAAACAGGAGCTGGAAACCTGGAATGAAAACAACCACAGCAGAGAGAGACTGGAAACAAGGTTTGGCAACCAAAGCACTGACGATTTCCTGGTTCAGGCTCAATCCCTTTATACCCTTAGGTATGCAGGGATTGGATGAGCAATTAGGCAGACTTCAGCGGAGCTATGGATTGGAGAACAGGATCATGTGACTAGAACTAAGGGGGTAATTCCAAGTTGATCGCAGCAGGATTTTTGATAGCAATTGGGCAAAACCATGTGCACTGCAGGGGAGACAGATATAACATTTGCAGAGAGAGTTAGGTTTGGGTGGGTTATTTTGTTTCTGTGCAGTGTAAATACTGTCTGCTTTATTTTTACACTGTAAATTAGATTGCAGATTGAACACACCCCACCCAAATCTAACTCTTTCTGCACATGTTATATCTGCCTCCCCTGCAGTGCACATGGTTTTGCCCAATTGCTAACAAAAATCCTGCTGCGATCAACTTGGAATTACCCCCTAAGATGGCTGCGCCCATACCGGCAAGTGGAGGGACTCCTTGTTTGTAACACCACATGGAGATTCCTCTGTGATGGCGGCGGTGAACACAGAGAACGCCGACCTGCGGCTCAGACCTCCAGCGCGGACGGCCACGGCCGCAGTAGATGAGGAGTGCCACATAACCTGTAATGCATTGAGAATACAAAGATGATGCCCGAGGCCCTGCTGGCAGGTGACGCCATGCCAGTCGCCTGGGCACGGGAAGGACAACAACCACGGATTAGCAGAGATGAGACGTGACATATGAATGCTAGCAACACCGCTGGGAACCGGGCCTAAGATGCAGAGCCAGCCTCAGGAGACACCTGAAAGGTAAATAATGGCGTCCAGATACCCGAATCATGACAGCACCCCCCCCCCCCCCCTTTAGGAGTGGCCCCAGGACACTTCTTAGGCTTTTGAGGAAATCTGGAGTGGAAATTCCGGACCAAGGTAGAAGCATGGACATCTGAAGCATTGGTCCAAGAACGTTCCTCAGGGCCATAGCCCTTCCAATCAATAAGATATTGTAACTGACCATAACGGAAACGTGAATCCAAGATCTTGGCAACTTCATACTCAACTCCCCGTTGAGTCTGGACTTTAGGAGCCGAAGGTAGTGCAGAATGGAATCGATTGAGGATCAGCGGTTTCAGAAGGGAAACATGGAATGTCCTAGGAATTTTCAAGAATGGTGGTAACTGGAGTTTGTAAGCAACAGGATTGATAACTTGTTCAATTTGAAAAGGACCGATGTAACGAGGAGCAAACTTCATGCTTGGAACTCTCAACCTCAAATTCTTTGTAGACAGCCAAACACGATCACCCACTTTGAGGGCAGGAATTGCCCTACGCTTCCTATCTGCAAACTTCTTGTATCTAAATGATGCTTTGAGCAGAGCTGCTCGAACATTCTTCCAGTTGTTTGAAAACTGGCGCAAAGTGATATCAACTGCTGGTACAGAAGTCGCTGGAAGCGGTTGGAATTCTGGAACTTTAGGGTGGAATCCGTAGTTGGTGAAGAATGGTGTTGAAGAAGATGAGGAATGATATTGGTTGTTATGGCTGAACTCGGCCCAGGGAAGGAGTTGAACCCAATCATCTTGAGAGGAAGACACATAAATGCGGAGGAAGGCCTCCAAGTCCTGATTCACCCTCTCAGTTTGACCATTGGTCTGAGGAAGGTAAGCTGTAGAAAATTGGGCTTGACACAAACTTCGCCAAAATTTGGCTACGAATTGTACTCCTCTGTCAGAGATGATCTCCTCGGGAAGACCATGTAGTCGGAAGATCTCCTGAATGAATACTTGTGCCAACTTGGAAGCTGATGGAAGACCGGTGAGAGGAATGAAATGTGCCATCTTGGTGAACCGGTCAACCACTACCCAGATGGTATTAAACTTGTTGCACATAGGCAGGTCTGTAACGAAGTCCATCGACAAATGGGTCCACGGTCGACGGGGAACAGATAATGGAACCAGTTGCCCCGCAGGCGACTGGCGGGATACTTTGTGTTGGGCACACTTTGGGCAAGAACCAATAAACTCCATGACGTCCTTTTTCAGAGTTGGCCACCAATAAGTCCTAGAGATGAACTCAAGGGTTTTCTGAATGCCTGTATGTCCGGCAAAACGGGAAGCATGTGCCCAATGCATGAGCTTCTTCCTTAGCACCGATTTCACAAAACTTTTCCTGGTGGGGGCGTAGAGTCCATCCTTACCATGGAGAATGCCATTGGATTAATAATAGGATGCTTGTCAGAAGACTCCGACTCATTTTCTTGCTCCCAAGAGCGGGAAAGGGCATCGGCCTTGCGATTCTGAGAGCCTGGACAGAACTGGAGTTTAAAGTCGAACCTAGAAAAGAAAAGTGCCCATCTGGCCTGACGAGGATTGAGACATTGTGCGCCTTTCAAATACAAAAGATTCTTGTGATCGGTAAGTATGGTAACAGAATGAGAAGCTCCCTCCAGCAGGTATCTCCACTCCTCCAGAGCGAGTTTGATTGCCAGCAACTCCTGATCGCCAATGGCATAGTTGCGCTCAGCTGCGGAAAACTTCCGGGAGAAGAAACTGCAAGGATGCAAATGACCATCTTTTGCTCTCTGGGATAGCACCGCGCCTACTCCAATGGAAGAGGCATCCACCTCAAGGATGAAAGGCGAGTTGATGTCGGGCTGTTTCAATACCGGAGCAGAGATGAATCATTGCTTTAATAAATGAAAGGCTTGCATAGCTTCTTCAGACCACTTGGACGGATTAGCACCCTTCTTAGTTAACGCAGTGATAGGCGCCACAATGGTGGAAAAGTCTCGTATAAACTTTCTGTAATAATTGGCGAATCCTAAAATGGTAGTGGCCAGACAGAAGCCACTCCTTAGTAAAAAGTACATGGCAGTGTTAGGATCTCCTGCTCTGTGCTGCCACGTCGCCATGGCAACCGGGAGGCAAGTGTTAGCGAAGTAACCTGAGCGCAGCTGATACTCCGGTCCGGGTTTTTACTGTGTAGTGGTTACAGGCTCTGTGCACGGCAGGGAATCCGGCGCTGGTTTTGTGCTCACAGTCTGTGAGGTCTGAGTGGGGCGTGGACAGCACCTGCTATATAAACCATCCTCTCAGGCTAGGCAAATGCTGCTGAATCTTTGTTTGTTAGTCAGTTCCAGAGAGTTAGCTAGTACTGTGTGACTTTGTATTTACTTGTTGCTTACTGCGAATAGGCCTTGGGATTCGGTACTTCATTCTGCCAATCCGGACCTAGCAGTAAGACTGGAGTCAGTTGTTTGACCTGCTGGGGTTCTTTTGCTCTTAGCAACATCATTTCAGGTGCTCCACATGTTAAATCACTACACATCGCTTCATTGTCCGCTCTATTCCATCTGAGCATTCCTGACACTAGGGAGACACCCAATTCCTGAGCCTTTGGGCTTCTCCGTTCACTTTGTGTTTATTAGTTATTCCATCACCTCCTGTGTATGTTATGTTATGTTATACTGTCTGTGAGTTCGTTTGCTTCACTTCCCTCTCTGTTCATACACCAGTATACTCCTGTTAGCACTGGTGTGCGTAACATATTCAGCAGCCCTACTCCTGTTGAAATTTTGTGGGAATATGGAGCATACCCCTCAAAATACTTTGCAACAGGTGGTCGATCAGGTGCAGGTCCTGACTCGACAATTTAATGAGATGTCCATTAAAATGAACACCCCGCAGGCCGCTAGCGGAGCTCCCGCAGCAGCAGCGGCAAGTTCAGGGGTTAAGGAGCCGAAAGTAAATCTCCCGGATCGTTTTTCTGGAGATTGCTTGCAGTTCTTTTGTTTCAAGGAGAGCCGTAAGCTATATTTCAGGCTTAGGCCCCAGTCTTCTGGGTCGGAGATTCAGCGGGTGGGCATGGTGATTTCCTTGCTACAAGGAGACCCACAGGTCTGGGCATATGGGTTACAGCCTGACTGTCCGTCGCTTAAAAGTGTTGATGCTTTTTTTACGGCACTGGGCATTTTGTATGATGACCCTGACAAGATGGCTTCAGCCGAGGCTCAGATTACGGTTCTTAAGCAAGGGCGACGGCCAGCTGAGGTTTATAGTACGGAGTTTCGGAGGTTGGCTCATGATACCCAGTGGAATGACCCAGCCCTGAGAAACCAGTACCGAAGGGGCCTTTCTGACCAGATAAAAGACCAACTGGTACAATATCCCTCGCTTGACAGCTTAGATCAGCTCATGCAGTTATCCATCCAGGTGGATAGACGGCTGAGAGAGCGTAGGCTTGAAAGGGAGACCGCAGTTTCCTTTTTTCCCAAGGGAACCTCAGACTCTGAGGAATATTCCGAGGAGCCTATGCAGATTGGGGCTACCCGCCTCTCCTCGCGTGAGAAGACGCGGAGGAGACAGCAGGGTTTGTGTTTGTACTGTGGGAATAAAGGTCATGTTGTAGTATCATGCCCAGAAAAACCGGAAAACTTCAGGGCCTGAGGGTGATGGGAAATATCCTGTCAGGCCAGAAGTCAGAATTTCCTAAAAAGACTTTTCTCATTCCGGTGACTTTGGAGATCCTCGGTCAAACTGTCAAGACTGAGGCCTTTGTTGACAGTGGGGCCGATGGGGTTTTCATGGACCGTCAATTCGCCCTGGAACACTCTGTTCCCTCAGTACCTTTGGCATCAGAGATTGAGATCTGTGGGTTAAACGGGTAACCATTGTCCCAGGGTAAAATTACCTCCTGCACCAGCCAAATTCCTTTGTTTATTGGAGCCACACACTCTGAAAAATTGTCCTTTTATGTGACTGTCTGTTCTTTTGCCCCATTGGTTTTGGGGTTACCCTGGTTAAGGGCCCATAACCCTCAATTTGACTGGGTCTCTGGGGAGATTCTTAGTTGGGGTAGTTATTGTTTCAGGAGTTGCTTGAGCCTTCCAGTCAGGCTCTCGCAGCTAAGGTTGCCAGGATTGCCAGGATGTTATGAAGATTTTGCGGATGTGTTCTCCAAAAAAGTTGCGGAGGTACTACCTCCCCATCGCCCCTATGACTGTGCCATTGATTTGTTGCCGGATGCTAAGCTTCCCAAGAGCAGGTTGTACTCCCTGTCACGTCCTGAGACTCAGGCTATGGCAGAGTACATTCAGGAGAACTTGGCTAAGGGATTTATCAGACCCTCACAGTCCCCAGTTGGGTCGGGGTTCTTTTTCGTGGGTAAAAAGGACGGTTCGTTGCGACCCTGCATCGACTTCAGGGAATTGAACCATATCACGATTAAAAACTCGTACCCACTGCCTCTCATTTCGGTTTTGTTTGACCAGCTTCGTACTGCCACCATTTTTACTAAGATTGACCTACGCGGTGCTTACAATCTAATCCGAATAAGAGAGGGGGATGAATGGAAGACTGCCTTTAATACCCACTCAGGGCATTATGAATATTTGGTGATGCCTTTTGGGCTCTCTAATGCCCCGGCAGTATTCCAGGAATTCATGAACGATGTGCTCAGGGAATATTTGGATAGATTCTTAGTTGTTTATCTAGATGACATCCTAATCTTCTCTCATTCCCTGGAGGAACATCGGAAGCATGTACGCTTAGTCCTCCAGAAACTCAGAGACCACCAGCTTGGGGCGAAGCTGGAGAAGTGCGAGTTTGCAGTCCAGCAAATCGCATTTCTAGGGTATATTATCTCCTCAGAAGGTTTCCAAATGGAGGGTTCTAAGGTACAGGCAGTCCTGGATTGGGTGCAGCCCACTAGTTTGAAGGCGCTTCAGTGTTTTCTGGGCTTTGCAAATTTTTATAGACGGTTTATCGCTGGATTTTCATCTATAGTGGCCCCCTTGGTGGCACTCACTAAGAAAGGGGCGGATGTTGCTCACTGGTCTTGTGAGGCCAAAGCGGCCTTTGCCCGTCTCAAAAGGGCATTTGTCTCGGCCAAGGTGCTGCGACACCCAGATCCAGAGCGTCCTTTTGTGGTAGAAGTGGATGCCTCTGAGATAGGTATTGGGGCAGTGCTCTCTCAGATGGGGGTGTCTGATAATCGCCTTCATCCCTGTGCTTACTTTTCCCATAAATTTTCGTCTGCCGAGATGAATTATGATGTGGGTAACCGGGAATTGTTGACTATAAAGGATGCACTCGGGGAGTGGAGACACTGGCTTGAGGGGGCTAAGTTTGTGGTCTCAATTCTCACCGACCATAAGAATCTGGCATATTTAGAGTCAGCGAAGCAGCACAATGCCAGGCAGGCACGATGGGCTTTGTTTTTTGCTCGCTTTAACTTTTTGATAACATATCGCCCTGGGTCAAAAAACATCAAGGCTGATGCGCTCTCGCGGAGTTTTGCTCCAGTTCAAGAGACCACCGAGGAGCCATTGCCCATTGTGTCCCCATCATGTATTAAAGTGGGCATTACCCAGGACCTCTTGTCATTAGTCCTTAGAGCATAGGAGCAGGCTCCTCCAGACCTTCCGGTAGGTCTCTTGTTTGTGCCTCCTAGGTTAAGACAGCGAGTGTTCCTGGAATTCCATGCCAAGAGGTCGGCAGGGCATCCGGGTATTGCCAGAACTCAGGAGTTGCTGTCTAGGGCGGTGTGGTGGCCCTCGGTGGCTAGGGATGTGGATCAGTGGGTTCGGGCATGTGACGTTTGTGCCCGAAATAAAACTCCTAGAGGGGTTCCTGTCGGCCCATTACATCCACTCTCTATTCCGTCTAAGCCATGGATCCACATTTCCATGGATTTTGTGGTGGACTTGCCCAAATCCTCGGGGATGACAGCCATTTGGGTTGTCATTGACAGGTTTTCGAAGATGGAGCATTTCGTTCCACTGGTTGGGTTGCCATCGGCCAGACGCCTGTCTGAGTTATTTATGCAGCATGTTGTGCGCCTCCACGGGTTGCCACTTGATGTGGTCTCTGACCGTGGATCCCAGTTTGTGGCCAAATTCTGGAGGGCATTTTGTTCTGATCTCCAGATTTCTGTGAGCTTGTCGTCAGGCTACCATCCACAGTCTAATGGGCAGACTGAGAGGGGGATCCAGTCCTTGGAGCAGTTCCTCAGGTGTTATGTCTCCAAGTGTCATACTGACTGGGTTGCTCATCTGTCCATGGCGGAGTTTGCCTATAACAACGCGGCTCACTCTGCTACAGGGATCTCTCCCTTCCTTTGTGTGTATGGGCATCATCCTAAGGCCAATTCTTTTGACCCCCTGGATTCCACGTCTGGTGGTTCCTCTGTTGTTTCGGTCCTTAGGGGTATTTGGAGGAAAGTGAAGAAAGCCCTTGTGTCTGTGTCATTAGTGACCAAAAGGGTTTTTGATAAGCGGAGAAGACCCTACAGCTTCAAATTAGGAGACTTCGTCTGGTTGTCCACCAAGAATTTGAAGTTGAGACAGCCATCTCATAAGTTTGGCCCCCGGTTCATCGGCCCTTATAAGATCACCAGGGTTATCAATCCGGTGGCATTTCAGTTAGATCTGCCCCGTTCATTGGGTATCAATAAAACATTTCATTGTTCCCTTTTAAAACTGGCGGTTAGTAATCCTTCTTCCAGTGGAAGACCTTCTCCTCTTCTGATACGGGGTCAGAGGGAGTTTGTGGTTGAAAGGGTTCTTGACTCCAAGATGGTTCGGGGTCGGCTGTAATTTTTGGTGCACTGGAAGGGGTATGGCCCGGAGGAGCGGTCTTGGGTGCGCAGTTGTGATCTTCATGCCCCCAGACTGATACGCTCTTTCTTCTCGCAGTTCCCCGATAAACCCGGTGGTAGGGGTTCTTTGACCCCTCGTCAGAGGGGGGGTACTGTTAGGATCTCCTGCTCTGTGCTGCCACGTCGCCATGGCAACCGGGAGGCAAGTGTTAGCGAAGTAACCTGAGCGCAGCTGATACTCCGGTCCGGGTTTTTACTGTGTAGTGGTTACAGGCTCTGTGCACGGCAGGGAATCCGGCGCTGGTTTTGTGCTCACAGTCTGTGAGGTCTGAGTGGGGCGTGGACAACACCTGCTATATAAACCATCCTCTCAGGCTAGGCAAATGCTGCTGAATCTTTGTTTGTTAGTCAGTTCCAGAGAGTTAGCTAGTACTGTGTGACTTTGTATTTACTTGTTGCTTACTGCGAATAGGCCTTGGGATTCGGTACTTCATTCTGCCAATCCGGACCTAGCAGTAAGACTGGAGTCAGTTGTTTGACCTGCTGGGGTTCTTTTGCTATTCTGTGAACCCAGCAGGTTTGCGGCTGTACTCTCAGACCTGCTTGCTTAATCCTCCCTCACTGTGCAGGGCGTCCAGGTGTCAGTTTAGTGGCAGTAAGCTGAACCTGTGCCCTGCAAGTGGGGATTAGGATTGTGGATACTCTCCTTGTGTCTATATTTCTATCTCTGACCAAGGAGTTTATTCCCACACCCGTTGGTAACCCTTTGGGGTTTTTTCTGTTGCTCTTAGCAACATCATTTCAGGTGCTCCACATGTTAAATCACTACACATCGCTTCATTGTCCACTCTATTCCATCTGAGCATTCCTGACACTAGGGAGACACCCAATTCCTGAGCCTTTGGGCTTCTCCGTTCACTTTGTGTTTATTAGTTATTCCATCACCTCCTGTGTATGTTATGTTATACTGTCTGTGAGTTCGTTTGCTTCGCTTCCCTCTCTGTTCATACACCGGTATACTCCTGTTAGCACTGGTGTGCGTAACAGGCAGCCCGCCTGGAGTTTTCCAAAATGCACCTGAAGGACTCTCAGACCATGAGAATCAAAATTCTCTGGTCTGAGGAGACAAAGATTGTTTGGAGGAAACCAGGCACCGCTCTTCACCAGGCCAATACCATCCCGAAGCATGGTGGTGGCAGAATCATGCTGTGGGGATGTTTTTCAGTGGCAGGAACTGGGAGACTAGTCAGGATAGAGGGAAAGATGAATCTAGCAATGTACAGAGACATCCTGGATGAAAACCTGCTCCAGAACGCTCTTGACCTCAGACTGGGGCGACAGTTCATCTTACAGCAAGACAACGACCCTAAGCACACAGCCAAGATATCAAAGGAGTATCTTCAGGACAACCCTGTGAATGTCCTTGAGTGGTCCAGCTAGAGCCCAGACTTGAATCCGATTGAACATCTCTGAAGAGATCTAAAAATGGCTGTGCACCGATGCTTCCTATCCAACCTGATGGAGCTTGAGAGGTGCTGCAAAGAGGAATGGGCAAAACTGCCCAAAGATAGGTGTGCCAAGCTTGTGGCATCATATTCAAAAAGACTTGAGGCTGTAATTCCTGCCAAATGTGCATCAACAAAGTATTGAGCAAAGGCTGTGAATACTTATGTACATGTGATTTCTTAGTTTTTTATTTTTAATAAATGTGAAAAAATATCAAAAAAAGCTTTTTTCACTTTTTTATTATGGGGTATTGTGTGTAGATTTTTGAGGGGAAAAAATAATTTTTTCCATTTTGGAATAAGGTTGTAACATAAAATGTGGAAAAAGTAAAGCGCTGTGAATACTTTCCAAATGCACTGTATACACATTATCCCAGGTAGGGCCTCTCCACCTCATTCCTCCTCTTCACCTTCACCACCCACCCCCAAATAGCAATATGCTGCTTACCTTTGTAGTGCCCAGCAGCAGCCATGAAACGGCCCCTTTGACCAGCGTAAGTCCCTCTGGAGAAATGTCATGACGGAGCACATGAGGCAGACAGCTGCAGCGCTGCCTGCTGTAATGTGTATTAGCAGCAGGGCATCTGGCAGAGAAGGACCTGGGCATACCACTACTGTTGCAGGGTGATCACCAGTCCCTAAAATATCCCGCTATAGGGTATTTTGCTTCTGTAACACAGAACCTTTTTGAGGCTTATATTAAGCAACAGAGCTGCAATCATCTTATCCTGTTTGTATTAACAGGCTGATGTTCCACACCTGCTCTAGCGCTGATCTGACTACCATAACTGTCAGCGTCAAGCATCCTATCTAAGCCTGTGGGCACTCAGTTGCAATTTGGTGCTGAGAGAGAGAGAAAGGGAGGTGCAAAGGGCGGGCATGTGAAGCGATCTCTAAGCCATGGCATATACTTGTGGCTGGTCCTGGGAGATGGGCCAGCCACCAGAAGCACAGTGATATTGCAACAACAAACTCATAAAAGGGACAGGGACTCTGACTCACATTGTCACTGGCAGACATCTGAGCGGGCCAGTGCCCTCTTCAGCCTATTGCCTATGGTTGGCCATTGACCAAAGATGGTTAACAGTTGATTCTGAGTTGCATGTAGTTCCAATATTTGTGCAAATTGTCTATTTTTTTCAAAAAAAGCGAATGCAGTTACTAAAAACTTGCACTGTGCATGCATCCCACAGTGTGTATGCACAGAGGCGCAGTGCAATTAAGATGCACGGTCTCAGAAATGTATTGACAATATATTGAGCCTTCTTGGAGTTGGATGTATAGACGCACGGAGATGTACCTCTTTTGAGGGTATTATGGGACTATCACGGATGTGTTGCCAAAGTGGTTGTGATTTCAGATGCTTAACTGCTTACATTGGAGGCCATACTATGAAGGAGAGTCTGGTCCTAGCATTGGGCAGGTGCAGTTGTTGATGGTGCGCAGAGTCGGATTAAGGCTCCAGGGGGCCCGGGGTACTTAAAACAAGGGGGGGGGGGAGGTGTCCCTAAGGACTAGAGACTAAATGGATTTTTGAGTTGAATACCGTCAGCCCTCATGGACTGAACGAAAAACTGAGCTGGAACATCTTCAAATAAAATAACAGATGTCTTAAACAAGTGACTCTAGTATACAGTGCCAAGACAATATATAGTTGTACGGAATTAGATAGTTTCGAATACAGCACTTTCATTAACAATTATTTCCCCTTGCCTTGATGAAGGTGATATCTGAGAGTTTCCATTCTATACTAGCCAAGACATTCTTTAGTCGTAAACAGGATAGAGTCCCATTACCGATGTCTATATCATTAACCTTTGACATGTATAGCTTTAGCCTCTAGTTTGGTTGTCCGTGTATAAAACACTGGATATTCCTTATTGCAGGGTCTGAGCCCAGCGGGTAGACAGGGGTCTCTATGCCACCCTCCGCAATGTCTAAATGTCTAAATATCTCTTTTGTTACAAAGAATTTTTTTCTAATACATTTTTTTCGTTTATATGCACCACCTGAGTGCGGGTGCTTCTGCAGATATCACCTTGATCAATTTTATTGCATTTATGTATTCCTTTAACTGCAGTATTTTTTAATTTGGTATGGGGTTCTGTAATGTTACTAGTATGACACTATCTGCTTTCTTCTATTCACGCCGCAGCCCGGCCGCTTCTAGCGTCATGTAACCTGGACAACAACGCACGCACGGAGGCGCACCATGCATGACGTCATCATTCAGAGACGGACGGAGGGACGCAATGCAAACGGCCGGGCGGGCGTGAACGGGGCACCTGGCGGGCTTTCTTCTTCTACATAAGGTATGAATTTTATAACTTGTATTCACTGTTCACCTTGACAAAGGGGCGCTTGGACCCCGAAACGTTGGACTATGTTTTGTGTGTAATACACTTTAATCTACCACAGCCTTGGAGTGCCGCCTGCTTTGTTACCCTTTATCCAATTCTACCTGGGAGGGCACCCAAGCATTAAGTCTGGGAAGAGGAGTGCCGGTCCTTTCTTTGCTTCTATGACATTTGGGTGATATTGGCAGCTTGGCTCTCAATACCCCATCTCGGGTCAGGGCACCCTCAAATAGACATTAAAGCATACCTTTGCTTGATGAGTGATTCCTCTGGCCAGGAGTGAACATCTTTTGCACAGCATTACAGCACTTTTTTTTTTGCACTTGCACTTTGCACCAGCACTTTTGCACTAAGGACTTATGGAGTCGGTGGTCACTGATGACTCCCCGGGCTGCAGAGGGATGCACCCCACGCTGGGAGAGTCTTTCAGCTACACAGATGATGACGCGGAACGGCTCCGGTTCAAGGAACAACTGGACCCCCATGGCACCGCTGGTGGTATTGAGGACGTATACCATCAGCTTCTCAAATTGAAACGAAAAGAAATAGACTTCCTGCTGCACGGGATCTCTTTGTCGGAATATCATAGACAAAAAATGATCCCCCGGGGCTTTCGTGTCAGGAACGTTCCTACAATAGGCAGACACAGCCCGGAATTTTGTAGAAAATGGGTAGGGATCCTAAACAAATGTAGTCTAGATCTCATGTTGCTTGTTGTGGAAGAAGCAGGTAAGGAGCTTAGTGGGACACGAGATAAAATACAGGCCATGGAGACCGTGCACAAACCGATTTTACAGAGTGACGCAAATAAGGAATGGCTAACCAAGTTGCAGCACCAGATAGAACGATACAAGGGAGATCTGGTAAAATTCAAGAAGAATAAACAACACACGGTGAAGGAGGACTACGACACCAATCGGGTATACCGATGGCTGATGGGAGAGAATACACCAACTTCGGGCGCATATAATCACAGAAGCAGGCACAGCTGGCGCAAGAGAAGGGAAATGCAACAGAGCACAGCCGGCACCTCCAACAGCGACAGCGAATTCGGCCCTTGTGACTCCGAAGGACCCGTGAGGGAACCTAGCATCCCTTTAGGGACCCCAACAGCATCCCAAGCAGAAAAAGGGCGAAGAGGCAGGCCACCCGCAGGGGCGGCCAATGCACGCGGAACCAGAGGCACTTCGGCAAACAAGAAACGTTGATATATAACCTTTCCAAAAGAACACTATCTGAAGCCGAACAGAGTGTTTTGGAAAAGGGCCTTTCATTTGTTCCCACTAGCACCTTTAATGACTTTAGATGGCACATTGAGTTACACCACTATGCCCGGAAACTCAGACGCCAGGAGTTCTTTCAAAACTCACCAGGAACTGAACCTTCACCCAGCAGCTTGGATCATTTACACAAAAACTTCTTGAATAAACGGGCAGCATCCACCTTTGACCCCACGTCCACCAATGCTTCCATTAAAGCTTTTACCAGATTACTGGACGATTCTGTTCACAAGTTTAACAATGCAGGGGCAACTGTCCCCATACATCATAATTTATCCAAAGCGGAAAAAGCAGCATTAAAACAATTGAGTAACTACAGGGACATAGTCATCCGTCCTGCGGACAAGGGGGGAAGGGTGGTGGTTCTGGACCTGGACTACTATGTGGAGGAAATACGGAACCAATTATCAGATCCTGAGGTATATGAGGAGTTGCCCCGCGACCCTACTCTCGAATACCAGAAAGCACTGAAGAGCACTTTAGACACAGCTAAAGAGAATGGGAAATTAACTACTAAACTACACAAGGCACTTTTTCAGGAACATCCCTTAGTGCCGGTATTCTTCACGGTTCCCAAACTACATAAAAATCCACAAACTCCACCTGGCAGACCTATCATTGCTGCCAGAGAATCAATTTTCCAGCCTGTATCAGTCTTCTTGGACAGTATACTGCAACCTCTGGTCTTGAAGCACAAGCACTTTATAAAAGACACCACAAGTTTCCTCAACCGATTAAGGGGGATACAACAGATACCAGAGGGTACCCTCATGTGTGTGGTAGATGTAGTTAGTCTCTACACTAACATCCCACATGAGGCAGGACTATCGGCGATGGAGTCATTTTTGAAAAACGAAAACATGAAATCATTGGACATCCCATTATTCATGAATCTCCTCCGGATGACTCTAGAAAAGAATTACTTTCTGTTCAACGGCAGATTCTACCGTCAGAAGACGGGGTGTGCGATGGGGAGCAATGTCTCCCCATCGTTCGCCAACGTCTACATGTTTGAGGAGGAAGACAATGTGTTTTTCCAGGATGAAACGATTTCTCAACATGTGTTGTTTTTCTCACGTTACATAGACGACCTGTTCCTATTGTGGACAGGAGGCATGGAGAGATTTGAACAACTTATGCATACCACCAACTCCAGACCATCAGGGGTTAAATATACTTACCAGACAAGCACCAACTCAACACATTACTTGGATGTGCTGGTAACAATTGAAGATGGGACTCTACACACAGGGGTATATACCAAACCCACAGATAGGAATACCCTGTTGAAGGCTAACAGCCACCATCCTAAAGCCCTCAAAAAGGGCCTTCCACGCTCACAGATGATAAGGGTTTCACGTCTGGTTAGCGATCGTGACAAGTTGGAGAGGGAATTGGACAAGATGGTCATGAAATTTGCGGAGCGAGGGTATGACCACCCATTACTGATTAAACAGAAACAGGAAGTAATGCAGTTATCTAGGGAGTCTCTCTTGCATCCCAGTGACCGTCCGAAAAGGTCAGTTATCCCTTTCATCTCCAGGTTTAACACCACCAGTCCGGTCGTACAGAGGGCATCGAGAGCTTTATGGCCCATCATAGCGTCTGACCAATCACTACCAACTTTCAGGGGGGTACGACCAATGATGTGTTTTTCAAGGGGCAGAAGCATCAAGGATGCGATAGTCCATTCTGACATCACTGGGTTCCAGGATATGAGACATCAAAAACAGACCCCTGGTATGTTCCTGGGCAGACCACCTGGATGCTACAAGTGCATTAAGTGTACTACCTGTGAAAACATGATTACAGGTTCCAATTTCACCAACACCCAGCGAGAGAAGACCTACAGGATCAATTTTGTGCTTACCTGCACTATGACCCATATAGTGTATCTTATTAAATGCCCGTGCGGACTCAACTATGTGGGCAAATCAATCAGAACTCTGAGAGAGAGGATGGCTCTCCATCGCTCGGCCATCAAGCAGGCTCTGGCGGGTAAGGAGTCGGAGCAACCGGTAGCAAGGCACTTTGCGGCAGCTCATCACACCATGAATGATCTGCGACACATGATCATCGATCATGTCCCCAAACATATTAGAGGAGGGGACAGAGACGGTAGCCTCTTGCGTCTAGAGACTAAATGGATTTTTGAGTTGAATACCGTCAGCCCTCATGGACTGAACGAAAAACTGAGCTGGAACATCTTCAAATAAAATAACAGATGTCTTAAACAAGTGACTCTAGTATACAGTGCCAAGACAATATATAGTTGTACGGAATTAGATAGTTTCGAATACAGCACTTTCATTAACAATTATTTCCCCTTGCCTTGATGAAGGTGATATCTGAGAGTTTCCATTCTATACTAGCCAAGACATTCTTTAGTCGTAAACAGGATAGAGTCCCATTACCGATGTCTATATCATTAACCTTTGACATGTATAGCTTTAGCCTCTAGTTTGGTTGTCCGTGTATAAAACACTGGATATTCCTTAATGCAGGGTCTGAGCCCAGCGGGTAGACAGGGGTCTCTATGCCACCCTCCGCAATGTCTAAATGTCTAAATATCTCTTTTGTTACAAAGAATTTTTTTCTAATACATTTTTTTCGTTTATATGCACCACCTGAGTGCGGGTGCTTCTGCAGATATCACCTTGATCAATTTTATTGCATTTATGTATTCCTTTAACTGCAGTATTTTTTAATTTGGTATGGGGTTCTGTAATGTTACTAGTATGACACTATCTGCTTTCTTCTATTCACGCCGCAGCCCGGCCGCTTCTAGCGTCATGTAACCTGGACAACAACGCACGCACGGAGGCGCACCATGCATGACGTCATCATTCAGAGACGGACGGAGGGACGCAATGCAAACGGCCGGGCGGGCGTGAACGGGGCACCTGGCGGGCTTTCTTCTTCTACATAAGGTATGAATTTTATCACTTGTATTCACTGTTCACCTTGACAAAGGGGCGCTTGGACCCCGAAACGTTGGACTATGTTTTGTGTGTAATACACTTTAATCTACCACAGCCTTGGAGTGCCGCCTGCTTTGTTACCCTTTATCCAATTCTACCTGGGAGGGCACCCAAGCATTAAGTCTGGGAAGAGGAGTGCCGGTCCTTTCTTTGCTTCTATATATATATATATATATATATATATGTACACTGCTCAAAAAAATAAAGGGAACAGTAAAATAACACATCCTAGATCTGAATGAATGAAATATTCTTATTAAATACTTCATTCTTTACATAGTTGAATGTGCTGACAACAAAATCACACAAAAATTATCAATGGAAATCAAATTTATTAACCCATGGAGGTCTGCATTTGGAGTCACAGTTAACATGAAGGTGGAAAAACACACTACAGGCCAATCCAACTTTGATGTAATGTCCTTAAAACAAGTCAAAATGAGTCTCAGTAGTGTGTGTGGCCTCCACGTGCCTGTATGACCTCCCTACAACGCCTGGGCATGCTCCTGATGAGGTGGTGGATGGTCTCCTGAGGGATCTCCTCCCAGACCTGGACTAAAGCATCCGCCAACTCCTGGACAGCCTGTGGTGCAACGTGGCGTTGCTGAATGGAGCGAGACATGATGTCCCAGATGTACTCAATTGGATTCAGGTCTGGGGATCGGGCGGGCCAGTCCATAGCATCAATACCTTCGTCTTGCAGGAACTGCTGACACACTCCAGCCACATGACGTCTAGCATTGTCTTGCATTAGGAGGAACCGAGGGCCAACCGCACCGGCATATGGTCTCACAAGGGGTCTGAGGATCTCATCTTGGTACCTAATGGCAGTCAGGCTACCTCTGGCGAGCACATGGAGGGCTGTGCGGCCCCCCAAAGAAATGCCACCCCACACCATTACTGACCCACTGCCAAACCGGTCATGCTGGAGGATGTTGCAGGCAGCAGAACGTTCTCCTTGGCGTCTCCAGACTCTGTCACGTGTGTCACATGTGCTCAGTGAGAACCTGCTTTCATCTGTGAAGAGCACAGGGCGCCAGTGGCGAATTTGCCAATCTTGGTGTTCTCTGGCAAATGCCAAACGTCCTGCACGGTGTGGGGCTGTAAGCACAACCCCCACCTGTGGACGTCGGGCCCTCATACCACCCTCATGGAGTCTGTTTCTGATCGTTTGAGTAAACACATGCACATTTGTGGCTTGCTGGAGGTCATTTTGCAGGGCTCTGGCAGTGCTCCTCCTGTTCCTCCTTGCACAAAGGCGGAGGTAGCGGTCCTGCTGCTGGGTTGTTGCCCTCCTACGCCCTCCTCCACGTCTCCTGATGTACTGGCCTGTCTCCTGGTAGTGCCTCCATGCTCTGGACACTACGCTGACAGACACAGCAAACCTTCTTGCCACAGCTCGCATTGATGTGCCATCCTGGATGAGCTGCACTACCTGAGCCACTTGTGTGCGTTGTAGACTCCGTCTCATGCTACCACTAGAGTGAAAGCACCGCCAGCTTTCAAAAGTGACCAAAACATCAGCCAGAAAGCATAGGAGCTGAGAAGTGGTCTGTGGTCACCACCGGCAGAACAACTCCTTTATTGGGGTTGTCTTGCTAATTGCCTATAATTTCCACCTGTTGTTTATTCCGTGTGCACAACAGCATGTGAAATTGATTGTCAATCAGTGTTGCTTCCTAAGTGGACAGTTTGATTTCACAGAAGTGTGATTGACTTGGAGTTACATTGTGTTGTTTAAGTGTTCCCTTTATTTTATTGAGCAGTGTATGTATGTATATATATATATATATATATATATATGTGTGTATATATATCAAATGCACCCACACACATAGCATATATACATACCTACAACACACACAGCATACCTACACACGCATAGCATGCATACATACATACATACATACATACACACACACACACACACACATACACACACACACACACACACACAACACACAACACACACTGTAAACCTTCAAACGGACACACAGCATAAATACTCAAGAGAGGAGAAGAGGAGGAGGACAATCACTGCCAGAATCCATGTGAGCAGAGTTGCTGCTGCTGCACATGCTCAGTATCTCCCTCAGCTGTGTCTGTGTAATGTATCTAGTGCAGAGAGCTCTGCTGTTCAGAGCTCTAAGTGAGGAGCAGCCGTGCATGCATTCCAATCATGCCCCATGTGGCCCCGAACTGTGCAGAGATGGAGACAAGGTGATCTCTGTCTCTAAAACACAAATTAGGTCTGGCATGGGGGGTCCATGAGAAACGGATGGCCTGTGGTAACTAATCCACTGGGCTCCCCCTTAATCCGGATTTGATGTTGTATCCAATGGTAATGTTGGCATTCCAGTCCTTGCACATTCAGATGCACTCTTGTGCACCAAGGGAAAGGTATAAAGCTGAAGGTACAACTATGGCAAAAGACGCTAAAGCAGATGGAGCAAGGGCGTAGCTACCATAGGTGCTGGTAGTGTAGCTGCTAAGGGGCCCAGAGCTGAGAGGGGCCCACCTTCCCTGTCAAAGTTACATGTGTTATATACATTTTTCACCATTGAGTGGTACGTAGGGGTCCTTTCAAACTTTTTCCTTGGGGCCTGCACTATATCTAGGTATGCCCCTCCATATTGTAGTGGGGTATACAATTAACTGGAGGGCATTTTAATATTTTATAATATGAAGCAGGGCATTGTAATGTGGCTCAATATGAACAATGAGCACTACAGTATATATCATAATGTGAATTGGGGGTACTGTGCGGCATAATGTGTACTGGCAGCTCTGAAATGTGACATATGGTGAACTTAAGCACTACTGTGATTCATAAAAAAAACTAGGGCACTACTATGGGGCATAAAAGGCTCTATTATGGTTTATAAACTGAACTAGGGCACTACTATGGGATATAACATTAACAACTGCTGCAGAGAAGTGTCTCTAGAGAAGCACTGGGACGGGGGCCCTTTCAAAATGTTGCTATAGGGCCCACAAAGTTCTGGCTACGCCCCTGGGATGGAGCAGTCTACAGCACTGAATCAACCCTTTTATTAGAAATCATCATCCTTTCAAGCTGGTACTCTGGCTAGAAAGGAAAATAATCTAAGTAACCTCCTATGATCCTGACCTAGTGCTATTGGACGTTATGATGTGATCTCTTAAATTGGATTATGAATAATGCTATTTCAATGAACAGTACCATTATTAAAGAATCACTAGGCCTAACATGAAAGTAAACTTATAAAAGAGCTGTCAGTATGAAGATTGGCTCCCAAGCTGGGCCTTTCTTGTGTGGAGACTGTGAGCTAATTCAGAGGTGGACACAGTTGAGTGATTTTTTTATACTGTACATGCACAAAAATTCAGGAAAACCCCATTGGCACATGCTGCCCTCTGACAGTATGTAGAGACAATTGTTGCGTACGGAGGGGTCATTCAGATCTAATCGCTGCTGTAATTTTTTGCTCAGCGCGTGATCAGGTCATAACAGCGCATGCGTATGCACCGCAATGCGCATGCGTGTCAGACAACAACAATGGGTATCACCAATCAGCGAACCGTTCGCACGGGCGTTCGCAAGGTGATTGACAGGAGGAAGCCATTTGTGGGTGGTAACTGACCATTTACTGGGAGTGTTCGGGAAAACGCAGGCGTGCGCAAGCGTTTTCAGGGAGGGCGTCTGACGTCAGCTCCAGCCCCGATCAGCCTAATTCTATCACACTGGAAGAGTAAGTCCTGGGTTGCGCAGAGACTGCACACACAGAATTTTAGCAGCTCGGCGTAAACATAACATACTCCCACTGTAGGCGGCGACTATCTGAATGCTGGACAGCAAAAAACGCAGCCCAGCGATCAGATCTGAAGAGTAACTGGCATTAGAACTAATGGTGACTGGGATGTGGCATGAAGTAAAAGAAAAATAGAGGATCTCATAGGTGTGTTATGGACATCCCATGGGCGTGTCTGTAAATGAGGCTGCATTCCCAAAAGCAAATCTCCAGTCACAGACTCTGCAACTACCACAGGCTGGTGGACATTTCGATGGGGCTCCAATGGTGGAGTATTCAGAACCACCCGCACAGTTGTACTGTACACGGGCATTGTGGGTGTCTCAGTGCTTGCACGGCCCTGCGCACTCTACTACACAAGGGGGCGGCTTACACTAGCATCCAGAAAAAATCACTATCACGACTGCAACTGCGCCCCCTCTGAATCAGTTCTTATGTGTTCTCCTCAGGGGTTAAAGAGAGCCGGAACGGGCCAAAACTGCATTCCGTCAGTTGCGCCTCCTCCGGCCCATCTAACCCAGAATGGGGCCACTACCAAAGAGGCAATACTGGGGCAATACTACAGGGGGTATTACTAGGGACACTACTCCGGGGGCACTACCAAAGAGGCATTAATACTGGGGCATTACTACAGGGGGCATTACTAGGGGCACTACTACAGGGGGCATTACTAGGGGCACTACTTATGGGGCCAATACTACAGGGGGCATTACCACTGGGGGCACTAGTACAGGTGGCATTACTAGGGGCACTACTACAGGGGGCATTACTACTGGGGGCAATACTACAGGCAGCATTACTACTAGGGGCAATACTAATGGGGGCACTGCATAAGTGGCATAAGTCCTGGGGGCATAAGGGGCACCACTACTATGGGCTCTGCATAAGAGGCTCTACCAATGTGGGCATTGCATAAGGGGCACTTCCACTATGGTGGGCATTCATAAGGGGCACTACTGTTGTGGGCATTGTATAAGGGGCACTACTGCTGTGGGCATTATGTGTATAAGTGGCACTACTACAGTGGGCATTGTGTATAAGGGGCACTATGTGGGCAATGGGCATTGTGTAAAAAAGGCACTAATGTGTGTCATAACATAAATAAGGGGCACTAATATGTGGTGTAATGTGAATAAGGCCATTACTTCTTATTCTTAGATCTCTCTGCTGCTTTTGACACTGTTGACCATTCTCTTCTCATACAAACACTACAATCTCTAGGTCATCAAGACACAACCCTCTCTTGGCTCCTATCCTACCTATCTAATCACTCCTTCAGTGTCCGCTTCTCTGAATCTACTTCCTCTTCGCTACCTCTTTCAGTTGGAGTACCACAAGGCTTGGTCTTAGGTCCTCTGCTTTTCTCAATCTATGGGGGTCATTCCGACCCGATCGATCGCTTCAGTTTATTGCAGCGCAGCAATCGGGTCGGAATTGCGCATGCGCCGGCGCTGCAGTGCGCCGGCGCATGCCGGACGGCCGATGGCCGTCGTTTCCTAGTGATCGCCTCTGCCTGATTGACAGGCAGAGGCGGTCGCTATGCTGGAGGGGGCAGCACGGTGGCGTTTGGCCGCCGTTTTGGGGGCGCGGTCCGGCCAACACAGACGTGGCCGGACCATGCGGGAGGCGGGCCGCAGCGGCTGCGTGTGAGGTCTCCAGGGGCAGCGGCGATCAACTCTCGACCAGCCGCAGGAGCTGCGCTGGCCGGGAGTTACTCAACAAGTACAAAAGCATTGCCGCTGTGCGATGCTTTTGTACTTGTGCGGGGTGGGGCCGGACTGACATGTGGGGCGGGCTAGCCCTGTGCTGGGCATTCCCCCGCATGTCAGGGAAGATGATCGTATCTGTGCTAAATTAAGCACAGTTACGATCAACTCGGAATGACCCCTTATATCTCATCTCTTGGTAAGCTTATCAGCTCTTTTGGATTTCAATATCATCTGGACGCAGATGATACTCAGATCTACCTATCCTCCCCTGATTAGTCACCATCTGTATTGGGCCATGTCACTGAATGCCTTTCTGCCATTTCATCTTGGATGACATCTCGCCACCTCAAATTTAATATTTCTAAAACAGAGTTACTTATATTCCCACCGGCCAATAGTAGTTACCAACCTGATATCTCTATCACTGTTGAGAACTCAACAATCATTCCTACCCCACAAGCTCATTCCCTAGGTGTCATACTTGACTCAGAACTGGCCTTTATTCCCCACATTCAATTTGTTTAAAAATCATGTTACATGCATGTAAAAAAACATATCCAAAATATGACCATACCATACACAGGACACTGCAAAAACTAGTCTTCTTACTGATCTAACAGAAAAGTGACTCTCACCACTACAATCCATTCTGAATGCAGCTGCGAGCCTAATCTTCCTCACTAGATGTTCATCGGCTGCAGATCCACTCTGTCAGTCCCTCCATTGGTTACCCCTATTGATTTCTGGCGTATTCAATATAAAATACTTTCTCTAACGTCCTAGAGGATGCTGGGGACTCCGTAAGGACCATGGAGAATAGACGGGCTCCGCTGAAGATAGGGCACTTTAAGAAAGCTTTGGATTCTGGGTGTGCACTGGCTCCTCCCTCTATGTCCCTCCTCCAGACCTCAGTTTTACACTGTGCCCAGAGGAAGATGGGCGCACTGCAGTGAGCTCTCCTGAGTTCTTTGCATTAGAAAGCATTTTTGTTTGGATTTTTCTATTTTTACAGGGAGCACTGCTGGCAACAGGCTCCCTGCATCGAGGGACTGGGGAGAGAGGAGCAGACCTACTTAAATGATAGGATCTGCTTCCTCGGCTACTGGACACCATTAGCTCCAGAGGGGGTGAACACAGGTTCGTCCTGGGCGTCCACCCCCATAGCCACGCCGCCGTTCTCCTCACAGAGCCAGAAGAACAGAAGCAAGAAGACATCTCAGGCGGCAGAAGCCTTCAGCGGCTTCACTGAGGTAACGCACAGCACCGCAGCTGTGCGTCATTGCTCCACACACCTCACACACTCCAGTCACTGTATGGGTGCAGGGCGCAGGGGGGGCGCCCTGGGCAGCAATAATAACACCTCAAAACATGGCAAAAAGATATATACATGTACAGCTTGGCACTGTACATGTATATAAAAGAGCCCCGCCATTTTTACACAAATTTGAGCGGGACCGAAGCCCGCCGCCGAGGGGGCGGGGCTTCTCCCTCAGCACTCACCAGCGCCATTTTTCTCTCCACAGAACGCTGAGAGGAAGCTCCCTGGACTCTCCCCTGCTTACACACGGTGAAGGGGTGTTTAAAAGAGAGGGGGGGGGGGCACATAATTGGCGGATAAGATATTATACAGCGCTGCTGGGGAAAAACATTTTGTGTTGGTCTCCAGGGTCATTGCGCTGGGGTGTGTGCTGGCATACTCTCTCTCTCTGTCTCTCCAAAGGGCCTTAAAGGGGATACTGTCTTCAGAAAAGAGTTTCCCTGTGTGTATGAAGTGTGTCGGTACGTGTGTGTCGACATGTTTGATGAGGAAGGCTCGCTTAATGTGGAGGGGGAGTGTTTAAATGTCAGGTCGCCGTCGGCAACGCCGACACCGGACTGGGTGGATATGCTGAATGTCTTGAATGCAAATGTGAATCTCCTGCATAAAAGGTTAGACAAGGCTGAGGCTAGGGATCAGTCAGGTAGCCAGACCGTGCCTGTCCCTGTGGCGCCAGGACCTTCAGGGTCTCAAAAGCGCCCCATATCCCAGGTCGCTGACACAGATACCGACACAGATACTGACTCTAGTGTCGACTATGAGGATGCAAAATTACAGCCGAAGGTGGCAAAGGGTATTCGATACATGATTATTGCCATAAAAGAGGTTTTGCATATCACTGAGAAACCCCCTGTCCCTGACACGAGGGTTCACATGTATAAAGGGAAAAAGCCTGAGGTCACGTTTGAGCTAAGCTAATTGTGCGAAAAGGCTTGGGAGTCTCCGGATAGGAGACTACATGTTCCCAAAAGGATTCTTATGGCGTATCCTTTGCCACAGAAGGATAGGATATGATGGGAATCTTCGCCTAAAGTAGACAAGGCACTGACACGCTTATCCAAGAAGGTGGCACTGCCTTCTCCGGATACTGCTTCCCTCAAGGGTCCTGCTGATCGCAAGCAGGAAATTACCATGAAGCACATTGACACACATTCAGGAACTATCGTTAGACCGGCCATGGCGTCGGCCTGGGTTTGTTGTGCTGTCGTGGCATGGGCAGACTCCTTATCTATGGAGATTGACACCTTAGATAGGGATACCATTCTAATGACCATTGAGCATATCAGAGATGCTGCCTTGTATATTAGGAATGCTCAGAGAGACATTTGTTTACTAAGCTCCAGAATAAACGCTATGTCTATTTCTGCTAGGCGACTCTTGTGGACCCGACAGTGGACGGGAGACACCGACTCAAAGCGGCATATGGAGTCATTGCCTTACAAGGGGAGGAGTTGTTTGGAGAAGGCCTCTCGGACCTTGTCTCTACTGCTACGGCCGGTAATTCGAATTTTTTACCTTATGTTCCCCCGCAGCATGCTAAGAAGGTACCGCATTATCAAATGCAGTCCTTTCGTTCCAATAAAAGCAAGAAGGTACGAGGATCGTCCTTTGTTGCCAGAGGTAAAGGCAAGGGAAAAAAGCTGCACTCGGCTAGTTCCCAAGAGCAGAAGTCCACCCCTACTTCCGCAAAGTCCACCGCATGACGCTGGGGCTTTCCGGGGGGGGAGGGTCAGATCAAGTGTGGGCACGTCTTCGTCTGTTCAGCCACGTCTGGGTTCTCTCACAGGTGGATCCCTGGGCAATAGAGATTGTTTCCCAGGGATACAGACTGGAATTCGAAGACATGCCTCCTTGCCGGTTTTTCAAATCGGCTCTGCCGGCTTCCCCGTCGGAGAGGGAGCTGGTGTTAGCTGCAATTCACAAATTGTACATTCAACGGGTGATAGTCTAAGTTCCTCATCTCCAGCAAGGAGAGGGTTATTATTCATCCCTGTTTGTGGTACCGAAACCGGACGGTTCGGTCAGACCCATTTTAAATCGGAAATCCCTGAACCTGTACTTGAAGAGGTTCAAGTTCAAAATGGAGTTGCTCAGAGCGGTCATTGCCAGCCTGGAGGGAGGGGATTGGATGGTGTCCCTGGACATAAAGGATGCGTACCTTCATGTTCCGATTTTCCCTCCTCACCAGGCGTTCCTGAGATTTGCAGTACAGGACTGTCACTACGAGTTTAAGACGTTGCCGTTTGGTCTTTCCACGGACCCGAGAATTTTCACCAAGGTAATGGCGGAAATGATGGTGCTCCTGCGCAGGCAGGGCATCACAATTATCCCGTACTTGGACGATCTCCTCATATAGGCGAGATCTCGGGAGAAGTTGCTGGACAGCGTGTCTCTGTCCGTGCAGACGTTGCAGAGGCACGGCTGGATTCTCAATTTACCGAAATCCCAGCTAGTCCCTGCAACGCGTCTGTCCTTTTTGGGCCTGATTCTAGACACAGACCAAAAAAGAGTTTTTCTTCCAGTGGAGAAGGCTCAGGAGCTCGTAGCTCTGGTCAGGAACCTATTGAAGCCAAAAAAGGTTTCAGTGCATTATTGCACGAGGGTTCTGGGGAAGATGGTGGCTTCATACGAGGCCATCCCCTTCGGCAGGTTCCATGCAAGGACCTTTCAATGGGACCTATTGGACAAATGGTCTGGGTCCCATCTACATATACAAAAAATGGATCACCCTGTCTCCCAGGGCCAGGGTGTCTCTCCTGTGGTGGCTGTGCAGTGCTCACCTCCTGGAGGGTCGCAGGTTCGGCATTCAGGACTGGGTCCTGGTGACCACGGACGCGAGCCTCCGAGGTTGGGGAGCTGTCGCACTAGGAAGAAATTTCCAGGGTCTCTGGTCAAGCCTAGAGACTGGTCTCCACATCAATGTCCTGGAGTTGAGGGCCATATACATCACCCTACGCCAAGCGGAGGAATGGCTTCGGAACAAACCGGTTCTGATTCAGTCAGACAATGTCACGGCAGTGGCTCATGTAAACCGCCAAGGCGGCACAAGGAGCAGAGTGGCCATGGCAGAGGCGACCAGGATTCTACGCTGGGCGGAAGGCCATGTAAGCGCACTATCAGCAGTGTTCATCCCGGGGGTGGACAACTGGGAGGCGGACTTTCTCAGCAGGCACGACCTGCATCCGGGAGAGTGGGGACTTCATCAAGAAGTCTTCACACAGATCACGGATCGGTGGGGACTGCCTCAGATAGACATGATGGCCTCAACAAAAAGCTAAAGAGGTATTGCGCCAGGTCAAGAGACCCTCAGGCGGTTGCGGTAGACGCTCTGGTGACACCTTGGGTGTTCAGATCGGTCTATGTGTTTCCTCCTCTACCTCTCATACCCAAGGTGTTGAGGATAATAAGAATAAGAAGGGTCAGAACAATCCTCATTGTTCCAGATTGGCCAAGGAGGACTTGGTATCCGGATCTGCAAGAGTTGCTCACACTTCTCTTCCTGAAGTACAGACTTTTGTGAAGGGCGTGCTGCATATTCAGCCTCCCTTTGTACCTCCGGTGGCGCCTTGGGACCTTAACGTGGTATTAAGTTTCCTCAAGTCACCTTGGTTTGAACCACTCAAAACAGTAGAGTTGAAATACCTCACTTGGAAAGTGGTCATGTTGTTGGCCTTAGCTTCTGCAAGGCAGGTTTCGGAATTGGCGGCTTTATCATATAAAAGCCCATACCTGATTTTTCACGTGGATAGGGCAGAGTTGAGGACTCGTCCTCAATTTCTGCCCAAGGTGGTCTCATCTTTTCATATGAACCAACCTATTGTCGTGCCTGTGGCTACACGGGACTTGGAGGATTCCGAGTCCCTGGATGTGGTCAGGGCTTTGAAGATTTATGTGACCAGAACGGCTAGGATCAGGAAGACCGAAGCTCTGTTTGTTCTGTATGCGGCCAACAAGGTTGGCGCTCCTGCTTCAAAGCAGACTATTGCTCGCTGGATCTGTAACACGATTCAGCAGGCGCATTCTTCGGCAGGATTGCCATTGCCTAAATCGGTTAAGGCCCATTCCACTAGGAAGGTGGGCTCTTCTTGGGCGGCTGACCGAGGGGTCTCGGCACTACAACTGTGCCGAGCTGCTACTTGGTCGGGGTCAAACACCTTTGCAAAGTTCTATAAGTTTGATACCCTGGCTGAGGAGGACCTCCTGTTTTGCTCTATCGGTGCTGCAGAGTCATCCGCACTCTCCCGCCCGTTTGGGAGCTTTGTTATAATCCCCATGGTCCTTACGGAGTCCCCAGCATCCTCTAGGACGTTAGAGAAAATAAGATTTTACTTACCGGTAAATCTATTTCTCGTAGTCCGTAGAGGATGCTGGGCGCCTGTCCCAAGTGCGGACTTCTTCTGCAAGACTTGTATATAGTTATTGCTTACATAAGGGTTATGTTATAGTTGATCGGGTTTGAACCGAGGCTATGTTATTGTTCATACTGTTAACTGGGTAGTTTATCACAAGTTATACGGTGTGATTGGTGTGGCTGGTATGAATCTTGCCCTTAGATTTACAAAAATCCTTTCCTCGTACTGTTATCTCCTCTGGGCACAGTTTCTCTAACTGAGGTCTGGAGGAGGGACATAGAGGGAGGAGCCAGTGCACACCCAGAATCCAAAGCTTTCTTAAAGTGCCCTATCTCCTGTCTATTCCCCATGGTCCTTACGGAGTCCCCAGCATCCTCTACGGACTACGAGAAATAGATTTACCGGTAAGTAAAATCTTATTTGTACTCACACACAAGGCCATTAACCAAACAACACCTATGTACATCTCTTTGCATATCTTAAAATATATCCCAACCCGACCTCTCCGCTAGAGATGAGCGGGTTCGGTTTCTCTGAATCCGAACCCGCCAGAACTTCATGTTTTTTTTCACGGGTCCGAGCGACTCGGATCTTCCCGCCTTGCTCGGTTAACCCGAGCGCGCCCGAACGTCATCATGACGCTGTCGTATTCTCGCGAGGCTCGGATTCTATCGCGAGACTCGGATTCTATATAAGGAGCCGCGCGTCGCCGCCATTTTTCACACGTGCATTGAGATTGATAGGGAGAGGACGTGGCTGGCGTCCTCTCCGTTTAGAATAGATTAGAGAGACACTTGATTTACTAATTTTGGGGAGCATTAGGAGTACTCAGTACAGTGCAGAGTTTTGCTGATAGTGACCACCAGTTTTATTTATAATCCGTTCTCTGCCTGAAAAAAGCGATACACAGCACACAGTGACTCAGTCACATACCATATCTGTGTGCACTGCTCAGGCTCAGGCCAGTGTGCTGCATCATCTATTATCTATATATAATATTATATATATCTGTCTGACTGCTCAGCTCACACAGCTTATAATTGTGGGGGAGACTGGGGAGCACTACTGCAGTGCCAGTTATAGGTTATAGCAGGAGCCAGGAGTACATAATATATTATATAGTGAGTGACCACCAGACACACAGTGCAGTTTATTTAATATATCCGTTCTCTGCCTTAAAAAAGCGATACACACAGTGACTCAGTCAGTCACATACCATATCTGTGTGCACTGCTCAGGCTCAGGCCAGTGTGCTGCATCATCTATATATATTATATATCTGTCTGACTGCTCAGCTCACACAGCTTATAATTGTGGGGGAGACTGGGGAGCACTACTGCAGTGCCAGTTATAGGTTATAGCAGGAGCCAGGAGTACATAATATTATATTAAAATTAAACAGTGCACACTTTTGCTGCAGGAGTGCCACTGCCAGTGTGACTAGTGACCAGTGACCTGACCACCAGTATATATAATATTAGTAGTATACTATCTCTTTATCAACCAGTCTATATTAGCAGCAGACACAGTACAGTGCGGTAGTTCACGGCTGTGGCTACCTCTGTGTCGGCACTCGGCAGCCCGTCCATAATTGTATATACCACCTAACCGTGGTTTTTTTTTTCTTTCTTTATACATACATACTAGTTACGAGTATACTATCTCTTTATCAACCAGTCTATATTAGCAGCAGACACAGTACAGTGCGGTAGTTCACGGCTGTGGCTACCTCTGTGTCGGCACTCGGCAGCCCGTCCATAATTGTATATACCACCTAACCG
This sequence comes from Pseudophryne corroboree, assembly GCF_028390025.1. Classification (NCBI taxonomy): domain Eukaryota; kingdom Metazoa; phylum Chordata; class Amphibia; order Anura; family Myobatrachidae; genus Pseudophryne; species Pseudophryne corroboree. Next base: position 341,957,951 of record NC_086449.1, read on the forward strand.
TGGTTTTTTTTTCTTTCTTTATACATACATACTAGTTACGAGTATACTATCTCTTTATCAACCAGTCTATATTAGCAGCAGACACAGTACAGTGCGGTAGTTCACGGCTGTGGCTACCTCTGTGTCGGCACTCGGCAGCCCGTCCATAATTGTATATACCACCTAACCGTGTTTTTTTTTTCTTTCTTTATACATACATACTAGTTACGAGTATACTATCTCTTTATCAACCAGTCTATATTAGCAGCAGACACAGTACAGTGCGGTAGTTCACGGCTGTGGCTACCTCTGTGTCGGCACTCGGCAGCCCGTCCATAATTGTATATACCACCTAACCGTGGTTTTTTTTTCTTTCTTTATACATACATACTAGTTACGAGTATACTATCTCTTTATCAACCAGTCTATATATTAGCAGCAGACACAGTACAGTGCGGTAGTTCACGGCTGTGGCTACCTCTGTGTCGGCACTCGGCAGCCCGTCCATAATTGTATATACCACCTAACCGTGGTTTTTTTTTCTTTCTTTATACATACATACTAGTTACGAGTATACTATCTCTTTATCAACCAGTCTATATATTAGCAGCAGACACAGTACAGTGCGGTAGTTCACGGCTGTGGCTACCTCTGTGTCGGCACTCGGCAGCCCGTCCATAATCGTATATACCACCTAACCGTGGTTTTTTTTTCTTTCTTTATACATACATACTAGTTACGAGTATACTATCTCTTTATCAACCAGTCTATATTAGCAGCAGACACAGTACAGTGCGGTAGTTCACGGCTGTGGCTACCTCTGTGTCGGCACTCGGCAGCCCGTCCATAATTGTATATACCACCTAACCGTGGTTTTTTTTTCTTTCTTTATACATACATACTAGTTACGAGTATACTATCTCTTTATCAACCAGTCTATATTAGCAGCAGACACAGTACAGTGCGGTAGTTCACGGCTGTGGCTACCTCTGTGTCGGCACTCGGCAGCCCGTCCATAATTGTATATACCACCTAACCGTGTTTTTTTTTTCTTTCTTTATACATACATACTAGTTACGAGTATACTATCTCTTTATCAACCAGTCTATATATTAGCAGCAGACACAGTACAGTGCGGTAGTTCACGGCTGTGGCTACCTCTGTGTCGGCACTCGGCAGCCCGTCCATAATTGTATATACCACCTAACCGTGGTTTTTTTTTCTTTCTTTATACATACATACTAGTTACGAGTATACTATCTCTTTATCAACCAGTCTATATTAGCAGCAGACACAGTACAGTGCGGTAGTTCACGGCTGTGGCTACCTCTGTGTCGGCACTCGGCAGCCCGTCCATAATTGTATATACCACCTAACCGTGGTTTTTTTTTCTTTCTTTATACATACATACTATTTACGAGTATACTATCTCTTTATCAACCAGTCTATATTAGCAGCAGACACAGTACAGTGCGGTAGTTCACGGCTGTGGCTACCTCTGTGTCGGCACTCGGCAGCCCGTCCATAATTGTATATACCACCTAACCGTGGTTTTTTTTTCTTTCTTTATACATACATACTAGTTACGAGTATACTATCTCTTTATCAACCAGTCTATATTAGCAGCAGACACAGTACAGTGCGGTAGTTCACGGCTGTGGCTACCTCTGTGTCGGCACTCGGCAGCCCGTCCATAATTGTATATACCACCTAACCGTGGTTTTTTTTTCTTTCTTTATACATACATACTAGTTACGAGTATACTATCTCTTTATCAACCAGTCTATATTAGCAGCAGACACAGTACAGTGCGGTAGTTCACGGCTGTGGCTACCTCTGTGTCGGCACTCGGCAGCCCGTCCATAATTGTATACTAGTATCCAATCCATCCATCTCCATTGTTTACCTGAGGTGCCTTTTAGTTGTGCCTATTAAAATATGGAGAACAAAAATGTTGAGGTTCCAAAATTAGGGAAAGATCAAGATCCACTTCCACCTCGTGCTGAAGCTGCTGCCACTAGTCATGGCCGAGACGATGAAATGCCAGCAACGTCGTCTGCCAAGGCCGATGCCCAATGTCATAGTACAGAGCATGTCAAATCCAAAACACCAAATATCAGTAAAAAAAGGACTCCAAAACCTAAAATAAAATTGTCGGAGGAGAAGCGTAAACTTGCCAATATGTCATTTACCACACGGAGTGGCAAGGAACGGCTGAGGCCCTGGCCTATGTTCATGGCTAGTGGTTCAGCTTCACATGAGGATGGAAGCACTCAACCTCTCGCTAGAAAAATGAAAAGACTCAAGCTGGCAAAAGCAGCACAGCAAAGAACTGTGCATTCTTCGAAATCCCAAATCCACAAGGAGAGTCCAATTGTGTCGGTTGCGATGCCTGACCTTCCCAACACTGGACGTGAAGAGCATGCGCCTTCCACCATTTGCACGCCCCCTGCAAGTGCTGGAAGGAGCACCCGCAGTCCAGTTCCTGATAGTCAGATTGAAGATGTCAGTGTTGAAGTACACCAGGATGAGGAGGATATGGGTGTTGCTGGCGCTGGGGAGGAAATTGACCAGGAGGATTCTGATGGTGAGGTGGTTTGTTTAAGTCAGGCACCCGGGGAGACACCTGTTGTCCGTGGGAGGAATATGGCCGTTGACATGCCAGGTGAAAATACCAAAAAAATCAGCTCTTCGGTGTGGAGGTATTTCACCAGAAATGCGGACAACAGGTGTCAAGCCGTGTGTTCCCTTTGTCAAGCTGTAATAAGTAGGGGTAAGGACGTTAACCACCTCGGAACATCCTCCCTTATACGTCACCTGCAGCGCATTCATAATAAGTCAGTGACAAGTTCAAAAACTTTGGGTGACAGCGGAAGCAGTCCACTGACCAGTAAATCCCTTCCTCTTGTAACCAAGCTCACGCAAACCACCCCACCAACTCCCTCAGTGTCAATTTCCTCCTTCCCCAGGAATGCCAATAGTCCTGCAGGCCATGTCACTGGCAATTCTGACGAGTCCTCTCCTGCCTGGGATTCCTCCGATGCATCCTTGCGTGTAACGCCTACTGCTGCTGGCGCTGCTGTTGTTGCCGCTGGGAGTCGATGGTCATCCCAGAGGGGAAGTCGTAAGCCCACTTGTACTACTTCCAGTAAGCAATTGACTGTTCAACAGTCCTTTGCGAGGAAGATGAAATATCACAGCAGTCATCCTACTGCAAAGCGGATAACTGAGTCCTTGACAACTATGTTGGTGTTAGACGTGCGTCCGGTATCCGCCGTTAGTTCACAGGGAACTAGACAATTTATTGAGGCAGTGTGCCCCCGTTACCAAATACCATCTAGGTTCCACTTCTCTAGGCAGGCGATACCGAGAATGTACACGGACGTCAGAAAAAGACTCACCAGTGTCCTAAAAAATGCAGTTGTACCCAATGTCCACTTAACCACGGACATGTGGACAAGTGGAGCAGGGCAGGGTCAGGACTATATGACTGTGACAGCCCACTGGGTAGATGTATGGACTCCCGCCGCAAGAACAGCAGCGGCGGCACCAGTAGCAGCATCTCGCAAACGCCAACTCTTTCCTAGGCAGGCTACGCTTTGTATCACCGCTTTCCAGAATACGCACACAGCTGAAAACCTCTTACGGCAACTGAGGAAGATCATCGCGGAATGGCTTACCCCAATTGGACTCTCCTGTGGATTTGTGGCATCGGACAACGCCAGCAATATTGTGTGTGCATTAAATATGGGCAAATTCCAGCACGTCCCATGTTTTGCACATACCTTGAATTTGGTGGTGCAGAATTTTTTAAAAAACGACAGGGGCGTGCAAGAGATGCTGTCGGTGGCCAGAAAAATTGCGGGACACTTTCGGCGTACAGGCACCACGTACAGAAGACTGGAGCACCACCAAAAACTACTGAACCTGCCCTGCCATCATCTGAAGCAAGAAGTGGTAACGAGGTGGAATTCAACCCTCTATATGCTTCAGAGGTTGGAGGAGCAGCAAAAGGCCATTCAAGCCTATACAATTGAGCACGATATAGTAGGTGGAATGCACCTGTCTCAAGTGCAGTGGAGAATGATTTCAACGTTGTGCAAGGTTCTGATGCCCTTTGAACTTGCCACACGTGAAGTCAGTTCAGACACTGCCAGCCTGAGTCAGGTCATTCCCCTCATCAGGCTTTTGCAGAAGAAGCTGGAGGCATTGAAGAAGGAGCTAAAAGGGAGCGATTCCGCTAGGCATGTGGGACTTGTGGATGCAGCCCTTAATTCGCTTAACAAGGATTCACGGGTGGTCAATCTGTTGAAATCAGAGCACTACATTTTGGCCACCGTGCTCGATCCTAGATTTAAAGCCTACCTTGGATCCCTCTTTCCGGCAGACACAGGTCTGCTGGGGTTGAAAGACCTGCTGGTGACAAAATTGTCAAGTCAAGCGGAACGCGACCTGTCAACATCTCCTCCTTCACATTCTCCCGCAACTGGGGGTGCGAGGAAAAGGCTCAGAATTCCGAGCCCACCCGCTGGCGGTGATGCAGGGCAGTCTGGAGCGACTGCTGATGCTGACATCTGGTCCGGACTGAAGGACCTGACAACGATTACGGACATGTCGTCTACTGTCACTGCATATGATTCTCTCAACATTGATAGAATGGTGGAGGATTATATGAGTGACCGCATCCAAGTAGGCACGTCACACAGTCCGTACTTATACTGGCAGGAAAAAGAGGCAATTTGGAGGCCCTTGCACAAACTGGCTTTATTCTACCTAAGTTGCCCTCCCACAAGTGTGTACTCCGAAAGAGTGTTTAGTGCCGCCGCTCACCTTGTCAGCAATCGGCGTACGAGGTTACATCCAGAAAATGTGGAGAAGATGATGTTCATTAAAATGAATTATAATCAATTCCTCCGCGGAGACATTGACCAGCAGCAATTGCCTCCACAAAGTACACAGGGAGCTGAGATGGTGGATTCCAGTGGGGACGAATTGATAATCTGTGAGGAGGGGGATGTACACGGTGATATATCGGAGGGTGAAGATGAGGTGGACATCTTGCCTCTGTAGAGCCAGTTTGTGCAAGGAGAGATTAATTGCTTCTTTTTGGGGGGGGGTCCAAACCAACCCGTCATATCAGTCACAGTCGTGTGGCAGACCCTGTCACTGAAATGATGGGTTGGTTAAAGTGTGCATGTCCTGTTTTGTTTATACAACATAAGGGTGGGTGGGAGGGCCCAAGGACAATTCCATCTTGCACCTCTTTTTTCTTTTCTTTTTCTTTGCATCATGTGCTGATTGGGGAGGGTTTTTTGGAAGGGACATCCTGCGTGACACTGCAGTGCCACTCCTAGATGGGCCCGGTGTTTGTGTCGGCCACTAGGGTCGCTAATCTTACTCACACAGTCAGCTACCTCATTGCGCCTCTTTTTTTCTTTGCGTCATGTGCTGTTTGGGGAGGGTTTTTTGGAAGGGACATCCTGCGTGACACTGCAGTGCCACTCCTAGATGGGCCCGGTGTTTGTGTCGGCCACTAGGGTCGCTAATCTTACTCACACAGCTACCTCATTGCGCCTCTTTTTTTCTTTGCGTCATGTGCTGTTTGGGGAGGGTTTTTTGGAAGGGACATCCTGCGTGACACTGCAGTGCCACTCCTAGATGGGCCCGGTGTTTGTGTCGGCCACTAGGGTCGCTTATCTTACTCACACAGCGACCTCGGTGCAAATTTTAGGACTAAAAATAATATTGTGAGGTGTGAGGTATTCAGAATAGACTGAAAATGAGTGGAAATTATGGTTTTTGAGGTTAATAATACTTTGGGATCAAAATGACCCCCAAATTCTATGATTTAAGCTGTTTTTTAGTGTTTTTTGAAAAAAACACCCGAATCCAAAACACACCCGAATCCGACAAAAAAAATTCGGTGAGGTTTTGCCAAAACGCGTTCGAACCCAAAACACGGCCGCGGAACCGAACCCAAAACCAAAACACAAAACCCGAAAAATTTCAGGCGCTCATCTCTACTCTCCGCTCTTTACAAGATCTCCGACTCTCATCCACACTCATTACCCGCTCCCATGCACAATTGCAGGACTTTCTCTTTGGAATGCCCTACCTTGCACAATAAGACTCGCGCATAGGGGGTCATTCCGACCCGATCGCACGCTGCACTTCTTCGCAACGGTGTGATCGGGTCGGAACTGCACATGCACGGCGTTCACATTGCGCACACGTGTCGCCACCGGGCAACGACGCCGGGAACGAGGAAAGTAGTCACAGCGGTGACCACAAGAAGATTGACAGGAGGAAGGCGTGTCGGGGCGTCAACGGACCGTTTTCCGGGAGTGGTCCAGCGAATGCAGGCGAATGCAGGCGTATCCAGGCATTTTGAGGGCAGATGTCTGACGTCAAATCCGGGACCTGCATCGCTGGATCAGTCGCAAATGGTAAGTAGGTATAGGGCTGGTCTTGTTTTGCTAGAAACGTTTTTAGCATAGCAGGGCTGCACAAGTGATCGCAGCCCTGCTATGCTAAAATACACTCCCCCATTGGCGGCGTCAGGTTGATCGCACGAGCAGCAAAAAGTTGCTACGTGCGATCAACTCGGAATGACCCCCATAGTCTCTAAACCTTCAAGCGTTCCCTGAAAACTCACCTCTTCAGGCAATCTTATCACATTCCAGAACCACTCACTCAACCTTCATAAGCTTTCCTATCCAATTATATCCCCACTGTACAGTCCACACGGTATCCGTTCACATGGTCGACCATGTTATGGTCGACAGTCATTAGGTCGACCACTGTTGGTCGACATTGACATGGTCGACATGGACACATGGTCGACACATGAAAATGGTCGACACATGAAAGGTCGGCACATGAAAAGGTCGACATGAGTTTTTTAACTTTTTCTTCTTTTGGGGAACTTTTTCATACTTTACGATCCACATGGACTACGATTGGAATGATAAAGTGTGCCGAGCAAAGCGGTAGCGGAGCGAAGGCACCATGCCCGAAGCATGGCGAGTGAAGCAAGCCATGCGAGGGGACGCGGTGCACTAATTGGGGTTCCCAGTCACTTTACGCAAAAAACGACACCAAAAAAAGTTAAAAAACTCATGTCGACCTTTTCATATGTCGACCTTTCATGTGTCGACCATTTTCATGTGTCGACCATGTGTCCATGTCGACCATGTCAATGTCGACCAATAGTGGTCGACCTAATGACTGTCGACCATAACATGGTCGACCATTCATACCGGAACCAGTCCACACATATCCTTCACATATTTTCTCTTTCTTCACTTTCCTTTCCTTCTGACCTGGTTCATCATTGCTGTGATGTTCTATCATGCAGCCCACCTAGAACCTTTGCAATCTGGTGGACAACAATGCAATAGATAGCACCTTGTGTATCAATGCCTATTTCCCTATAGATTGCAAGCTTGGGAGCAGGACCTTCCTACCTCTATGAATGTTTGTTATTACACAGGTTTGTTTTATCATTGTGTCCGATTGTAAAGCGCAACGGAATTTGCTGCACTATATAAGAAACTGTTAATAAATAAAATAAATAATAATATTGTGCATAATGTGAATTGGGGATACTATTGACCACACCCCTTTCTGTTGGAGTGCATGCCCTTTTTTTAACGTGCGCACACTCCCTTTATTTAGTATGCACGGGGAAGGGGGGGGGGGGGGGGGGGTGTTGAGTTCCACCACCTCTCTAGGACAACTTTAGGCATGGGTTCTCCTTATCGATTATGTGTGCAGGGCCTGATCAACCAATAGGCTGATCAGGCTGCAGCCTGGAGCGCAGAGTCCTGGGGGGTGCATCAGGTATGGACGTCATGTCCATCGTGACATCACGGGCATGGGCACCTGCAGCTGCACAGTGATCCCACCTCCACAACGGTGCCCTGCCGCCCGGTCAGTCCACTCCTGGTGCTTATCACGACGCTTATACTAGCGGATGCCCTTCACTATGTGCGATGACATCACGCCGCACGCCCACCCCTGGCCTGTGCTCTGCATTCTACACCGCTGCTCCATGAGGAGGTGGAGCAGCTCTGTTTCTTTGAAATGCATAAGTCAAGCATGCGATCCTTCGAGTAATAGGTTTAAGAGGGACTTCAGAGGGGTCTTGTTGCTACAGTCCCCATGAGGTATCTTGGTTTACTCACCAGCAAAAGGATGTACAGTATGGTATAACCTGATGGTTTTCACTAGAGAACCCTGATTGAATATTTGTCACTCATTACTAGGCAAAGTCACTGCAGATTAGACATGTGGATTAATCCTAGCAGACCTGAAATACACTGCTGAGGAACTTGGTGCTATAATTCTCATTAAAAGTAGATTGTAAGCTCTTCAAATCAGATACAGGGTGAAATATAATGAAGTGTGATTTATCAAAATCAATGACTCTCAGGGAATGTTGCCATAAGAATTAAGACCAAATATATATATATATATATATATATATATATATATACAGCATATATATATATATATATATATATAGTGGGGCAAAAAAGTATTTGGACAGCCACCTATTGGTGGTCATTCCGAGTTGTACGCTCGCAAGCTGCTTTTAGCAGCTTTGCACACGCTAAGCCGCCGCCTACTGGGAGTGAAGCTTAGCATATCAAAATTGCGAACGAAAGATTCGCAATATTGCGAAAAGACTTCTCTGTGCAGTTTCTGAGTAGCTCGAGACTTACTCTGCCAGTGCGATCAGTTCAGTGCTTGTCGTTCCTGGTTTGACGTCACAAACACACCCAGCGTTCGCCCAGACACTCCTCCGTTTCTCCAGCCACTCCCGCGTTTTTCCCAGAAACGGTAGCGTTTTTTCGCACACACCCATAAAACGGCCAGTTTCCGCCCAGAAACACCCACTTCCTGTCAATCACATTACGATCACCAGAACAAAGAAAAAACCTCGTAATGCCGTGAGTAAAATACCTAACTGCATAGCATATTTACTTGGCGCAGTCGCACTGCGGACATTGCGCATGCGCATTAGCGACTAATCGCTCCGTTGCGAGAAAAAAATAACGAGCTAACAACTCGGAATGACCCCCATTGTGCAAGTTGACCAACTTAAAAAGATGAGAGAGGTCTGTAATTTCCATCATAGGTACACTTCAACTGTGAGAGACAGAATCTGGAAAAGAAACAACAGGAAATCACATTGTATGATTTTTAAACAATTTACTTGTATAGTCTTGTGGAAAATAAATATTTGGACACCTACTAAGCAGCAAGATGTCTGGCTCTCACAGACCTATTACTTCTTCTTTAAGAAGCTCTTCTATCCTCCACTCGTTACCTGTATTAATGGAACCTGTTTGAACTGGTTATCTGTATAAAAGACACCTGTCCACACCCTCAAACAGTCAGACTGCTACCTCTCCACCATGGCCAAGACCAGAGAGCTGTCTTAAGCACACCAGGGACAAAATTGTAGAGCTGCACAAGGCTGGGATGAGCTACTCGACAATAGGCAAGCAGCTTGGTGAGAAGAGATCAACTGTTGGTGCAATCATAAGAACAATGGAAGAAATACAAGATCACTGACAAGCTCCCTCGACCTGGGGCTCCATGCAAGATCTCACCTCGTGGGGTATCAATGATCTTGAGAACGGTGAGGAATCAGCCCAGAACTACACGGGGGGACCTGGTCAATGACCTCAAGAGACCACAGTCACAAAGGTTACCATTAGTAACACACTACGTCGTCATGGATTGAAATCCTGCAGCGCCCGAAAGGTCCCCCTACTTAAGCCAGCACATGTCCAGGCCCGTCTAAAGGTTGCCAGTGACCATCTGGATGATCCAGAGGAGGATTGGGAGAATGTAATATGGTCAGATGAGAGCAAAATCAAACTTTTTGGTGTAAACTCCACTTGCCGTGTTTGGAGGGAGAAGAATGATGAATGACATCCCAAGAACACCATACCCACTGTGAAGCATGGGGGTGAAAACATAATGCTTTGGGGCTGCTTTTCTGCAAAGGGGACAGGACGACTGATCCGTATTAAGGAGAGGATGAATGGGGCCATGTATCATGAGATTTGGGGCAAAAACCTCCTTCCCACAGTAAGAGCATTGAAGATGGAACGTGGCTGGGTCTTCCAGCATGACAATGACCCCAAACACACTGCCCGGGAAACTAAGGACTGGCTCTGTAAGAAGCATTTCAAGGTCCTGGAGTGGCCTAGCCAGTCTCCAGACCTCAACCCAATAGAAAATCTGTGGAGGGAGTTGAAAGTCCGTGTTGCCCGGCGCCAGCCCCAAAACATGACAGATCTAGAGAAGATCTGCATGGAGGAGTGGCCCAAAATACCTGCTACAGTGTGTGCAGACCTGGTCAAGAACTACAGGAAACGTTTGACCTCTGTAATTGCCAACCAAGGTTATATTACAAAGTATTGAGATAAACTTTTTGATTGTCCAAATATTTATTTTCCGCAGGAATATACAAATAAATTGTTTAAAAATCATACAATGTGATTTCCTAGTTTTTTTTTCAGATTCTGTCTCTCACAGTTGAAGTGTACCTATGATGGAAATTACAGACCTCTCTCATCTTTTTAAGTGGGTCAACTTGCACAATCGGTGGCTGTCCAAATACTTTTTTGCCCCACTGAATACGTATTTCCAAAAGCGGCACTCCTCAAACCTTGATAAGTGTAGCGCGCGGCGGGCGGCGACATGGACGGTCTTCCAGGTATATTAGGCAAGTGTTTTCACCATGTCTGTTGTTATACACCCTGACGAACATGCCAAACACGGAGCATTGAAATGTTGGTAGAAATTTATATACATATATCAAAGGAACAGTATAGAGCGTATAACATCAGAGCTCAGTTTTGCTCCACTAATCATTTTCACTTATTTCTTTGTTCTTAGGGGGTCATTCCGAGATTATCGTAGCTGTGCTAAATTTAGCACAGCTACGATCATTCACACTGACATGCGGGGGAACGCCCAGCACAGGGCTAGTCCGCTCCGCATGTCAGTGACGCCCCCACCCCCCGCAGAAGTGCAAAGGCATCGCACGGCGGCAATGCCTTTGCACTTCAAGAGTAGCTCCTGATCAGCGCAGCTTTAGCGTGCTGGCCGGGAGCTACTCGTCGCTCCCCGGCCCGCAGCGGCTGCATATGACGTCACGCAGCCGCTGCGGGCCGCTCCCCGCATGGTCCGGCCATGCCTGCGTTGGCCGGACCGCGTCCATGAAACGGCGGCCTAACCCCGCCGTTCCGCCCCCTCCCGCCCAGCGAGGCGATCGCAGCCCCACTGCGCATGCGCCGGAGCACTACAGCGCCGGCGCATGCGCAGTGGGTACCCGTTCGCTCGGCTGCGATAAAAAGCAGCGAGCAAACGGGTCAGAAAGACCCCCTTAGTCCATAGTAAGTGAAAAAGAAATTACATATCATTGTGTAATATTTACATTGAACAGCATTATGATGATTCAGATCCCAAAGATCCCTTTACTCCTGTCTATGAGAATAAAGTGGTGTTTCCTTAGAAGTATTCCACCTTGATCACACATGATATTGCCATCACATTATGGTATTGCCCATACTTGAAATAAAAGTGGAATATATCACATATAGAGGGCTGATTCAGACCTGATAGCTGCTGTACGTTTTCGCACAGCGGGCGGTCAGGCACAAACTGCGCATGTGTATGCACTGCAATGTACACGGGCGATCGCAAGGAGATTGACAGGAAGAGGGCGTTTGTGGGTGTCAACTGACCGTTTTCAGGGAGTGTCTGGAAAAACGCAGGCATGTCCATGCGTTAGCAGGGAGGGTTCTTGACGTCAATTCCGGTCCCGGACAGGCTGATGTGATCGCAGCTGCTGAGTAAGTCCTGGGATTTGCAGAGACTGCACAAAATCAGTTTGTATAGCTCTGGTACACAGGCGTTTGTACACTTGCACAGCTAAAATACACTCCCCCAGTAGGTGGCGACTATCTGATCGCAGCAGTGCAAAAATCACTTGCTAGCGATCAGGTCTGAATTAGTCCCCAGGTTTTCTTTCAATTCATTTAACCATCCATGTGGCTAGCTTTGTTGAAGAGTACATTCACCTTGCATTATATAGTTTTATTTAAATAAATACACACACACACACACACACACACACACACACACACACACACACACACAGTGCATCCGGAAAGAATTCACAGCGCTCCACTTTTTCCACATTTTGTTATGTTACAGCCTTATTCCAAAATGGAATAAATTAATATTTTCGCTCAAAATTCTACACACAATACCCCATAATGACAACGTGGAAAAAGTTTTTTTGTGATTTTTGCAAATTTATTACAAATAAAAAACTAAGAAATCACATGTACATAAGTATTCACAGCCTTTGCCATGAAGCTCAAAATTGAGCTCAGGTGCATCCTGTTTCCACTGTTCATCCTTGAGATGTTCCTACAGCTTAATTGGAGTCCACCTGTGGCACATTCAGTTGATTGGACATGATATGGAAAGGCACACACCTGTCTGTATAAGGTCCCACACTTGACAGTGCATGTCTGAGCACAAACCAAGCATGAAGTCAAAGGAATTGTCTGTAGACCTCCGAGACAGGATTGTCTCGAGGCACAAATCTGGGGAAAGGTACAGAAAAATATCTGCTGCTTTGAAGGTCCCAATGAGCACAGTGGCCTCCATCATCCGTAAATGGAAGAGGTTCGGAACCACCAGGACTACTCCTAGAGCTGGCCAGCTGTCTAAACTGAGCAATCGGGGCAGAAGGGCCCTAGTCAGGGAGGTGATCAAGAACCCGATGGTCACTCGGTCAGAGCTACAGCATTCCTCTGTGGAGAAAGAAGAACCTTCCAGAATGACAACCATCTCTGCAGCAATCCTCCAATCAAGCCTGTATGGTAGAGTGGCCAGACGGAAGCCACTCCTTAGAAAAAAGCACATGGCAGACCACCTGTAGTTTGCCAAAATGCACCTGAAGGACTCTCAGACTATGAGAAACAAAATTCACTGGTCTGATGAGACAAAGATTGAACTCTTTGGCATGAATGCCAAGTGTCATGTTTGGAGGAAACCAGGCACCGCTCATCACCAGGCCAATACCATCCCTACAGTGAAGCATGGTGGTGGCAGCATCATGATGTGGGGATGTTTTTCAGCGAAAGGGACTGTGAGACTAGTCAAAGAGGGAAAGATGAATGCAGCAATGTACAGAAAAAACCTGGATGAAACCTGCTCCAGAGCGCTCTTGACCTCAGACTGGGGCAATGGTTTATCTTTCAGCAGGACAATGACCCTAAGCACACAGCCAAGATATCTGTGAATGGCCCTGAGTGACCCAGCCAGAGCCCAGACTTGAATCCAATTGAACATCTCTGGAGAGTTCTGAAAATGGCTGTGCACCGACGCTTCCCATCCAACCTGACGTATAACATCCCGTGTGTTACCCACCCGTAAAGCAGGTTGTTATAGGTGCATTAATTGCACTACGTGTAATCACATGGACACTGGAGCATCCTTCAGACACCCACACAGTGGGAAATATAATTCTGTCAAACATGCAGTAACGTGCACAACAGCGTATGTACTGTACATTATCAGATGTAACCGGTGGTTACTACTACGTGGGCAAAACCATTCGCCCATTCAAGGAACGTGCTAACCAGCATTGATCAGCCAATCACGCTGCACTTGTATCAGGCAAAGTGAACAGCCTGTTGCTCAATATTTTGCTGACAGAAACCATAGCCTTGCCAGCTTGAAATATATGATTATTGACCATCTGCCTGAATTGAGACGTGGTGGGGACAGAAATCAAAATGATTGATTATGGAAGCTCGATAGATTGTTCGATTGGACACAGTGGCCCCTCGTGGGCTTAATTCAAAAATCTGTTGGAATAGTTTGTGCTAAATATGGATATTATATTACCTTTAGATTTAGTTTTTGTAATTTGAGTATATCATATACTGTTATCTTTCATTCCTGTGTTTCCACTCCGTTTTCTAAAGCCTAACATGTACACATTGTGTTTACAATGTGTTTTTAACCTCTCCCCTACATGTGCTTTTATTATGTCTCTTTTGTTTTTTTTGTTTTTTCTTTTTCCTATAGTCGCCTGTGATCTGCCGGCTGTTGGTGACGGGGCGGAAGTCTCGGAGGTAGGGGCACGCGGCTGGTGTCCAGGCAACTGGGGAAGCCGCATCCTGTTGCCATAGCAGCGGAGCGATGTTACTCTGATGTGCCGGAGGGTGACGTCATTGAGGTGCGTCTCGCCGCACCAGCTGGCGGTCCGGAAGCTACACATGTGTGGGTGATCTGTGAGGCTTTGGTGTCTTTATAAATGTGGTAAGTGGCTCTGTGTATTTGTCTTTGTCACATTCGTTCATTTATATACATCCTGATGATGGTGTTTTGACACCGTAACGTTGATGGATATTTGAAAAGATTTCTATTGGATTACACATGCTATATGAAAACCTGTGAGTGTCATCCTCTTTCTTTGGAGATATATATATATATATATATACACACACACACACACACACACACACATATATATCTCCTATATATCTGCCCAGATCTGTGACTTTGTGATTCATTTGCTAACGCTGGGCGGAGTCACAATGCTGGGCGGAGTCAAGTCACAGATCTGCCCAAATATATAGGAGAGAATAGGAGTACACACTGGCCAAATATAGGAGAAAATAGGAGAACATTTAACAGTACATGGGGATAACAGTACATACATAGTGAGCGCAGGAGAGACAGCAGCAGCAGGTTAAAGCTCCGTATAAGCACCACCCCCAGCCGTCAGCTATTGGACACATGTTAAAGCTCCGTACAAGCACCGCCCCCAGCCACCAGCTATTGGACACATGGCTGAGGAGTGCGCTGTGATTGGCCGCCAATGCAACTAGCACCTGGGTCCCCGCTCACACAGGGAGACGCTGGCGGACACTACAGTGCCAGGCGCCGGAGAGTGCAGTAAGATGCCTGTGCGCTCCGCCCCATGGCAGTGAGCCCCACTTCGTACCCGCCCTCACCCTGTGTCCCCGCTATATGTAGGGAGTTGGGGATGCTCTGTACCACGGGGGCAGCAGCAGTAGCTACATCCCATCACACCCACGGATGGCCAATCACAGCGCACCCTTCAGCATGTGTCCCATGGCTGGCGCCTGGAGGCGGTGCTTGTATGTCGCGTTAACATGCTGCTGCTGCTGCTGCCTTTCCTGCGCTCACTATGTATGTACTGTTATTACAATGTACTGTTATGTGTTCTCCTATACTCTCCGATATATTTGGCCAGTGTGTACTCCTAATCTCTCCTATATATTTGGCCAGTGTGTTCTCCTATTCTCTCCTATATATTTGGCCAGTGTGTTCTCCTATTCTCTCCTATATATTTGGCCAGTGTGTTCTCCTATTTTCTCCTATGCTTCTCCTATATATTTGGCCAGATCTGTAACTTGACTCCGCCCAGCATTGTGACTTCACCCAGCTTTAGCAATGAGTCACAAAGTCACAGATCTGTCCTAATATATAGGAGATACCTACCTCCATCCCACCCACAGCAAACCCACGGCTGCCCCTACACCACCTACGGACCCCCTCGACCATCCACTGCACCCCCTATACCTATACCTCCCCCACCCAATGAACCCCAGCCCCTCACCCGCCACCACCGGACCCCCAACACCACCCGCAAGCACACCTACCCCTTACCCACCCACAACGCTTCCAGAACCCTCCCACATCCACGAGAGCCTTGCACCGACCCCTCCCCCACCCCCTCCAACGCTACCCCACCCACATCGCATCCAGACCCCATCCACCACCCCCAGTCCCCTGCTCCTCTCCCACCCACACCACCTCCCGCCCCCCTCTCCTATCCGCACACACTCCCGGCATCCGCACCTCCTCCACCCACAGACACCCTCCCCCATACGCGGTCACCCCTGCACCCGCTACATTCTGTACATCATGCCCTGCAGCCACTGTTCACACCCACTAAAGGGCCTACGCCCCCTTCACCATCAAACGCACTTTCGTCATGCACTATTTACCCACTCACACAACTACATGCAGGGGTTATGGGGGCGTAGCCCCTTCCGATGGTGTGAAGAGCGCCCGTAGGGCGCGATGAATCACCTAGTATATATATATATGTATATATATATATATCTTCTATCCACAATATATAAATGCAGAAGCACTCAGTCACTCACTCACTCACTCACTCACTCACTCACTCACTCACTCACTCACTCTTTCTCTTTCTTCCCAATAGGTTAGGAAGCTGACATTTAACATAGGTATTCTTCAGGTGGGAAATAGGAAAACTACATAATTAGAGTTTTAATAAATCTAAATTAGAGTTTTAATAAATCTCCCCTAAGGGGATGAATAAGGGGTTGACATAATGACATCATTACTGATGCTTGGCTTGCGTTGCGTGAACGATAATGCCCAAATGGACAATCGTGCAATAGTTTGTTTAACCTAAGTTTATTTTCACCACCCTCTTTTATTATTTCTTATAACACATTCTACTTGATATTTCTAATGTATACTAACAAATTGCATCTATTTAAAGTATATCAGTTAGTGGAGTGGGATCTATAACTTTACACTGAGCTCTATTTAAACTTTATTATAGAACCTGTGCATGTCCGTTGAACAGCGCTGGTGGGTGCCAAGGTAGCTATGAGGCTGAGGCAGGCAACGTTATACACCGGACGGTGTAAACGGTGAGTTTGACAACTATATTTAATGTTCACTTCGTATTATTGTCATTAGTCTATGTTTCTCTATTTTAAAACAAAAAATACAAAAAATTCAATTTGTAGCAGCAAACATTAATTGAATCTGTGGTAAATTTTGACACATAGGGAGAAATTCAGACTTGATCGCTAGGCAGAGATTTTTGCACTGCTGCGATCAGATAGTTGCTGCCTACAGGGGGAGTGTATTTTCGCTGTGCAAGTGTGCGAACGCATGTGTAGCAGAGCTGTACAAACAGATTTTGTGCAGTCTCTGCGCAGCCCAGGACTTATTCAGCCACTGCAATCACATCAGGACTGGATTTGACGTCAGACACCCTCCCAGAAAACGCTTGAGCCCGCCTGCATTTTTCCGAACACTCCCTGAAAGCGGTCAGTTGCCACCCACAAATGGCCTCTTCCTGTCAATCTCCTTGCGTACGCCCGTGCAAATGGATCCTTCGCACAATCCCAACGCTGACTGGCGATCCCCATTGCAGCTGTGTGATGCGCCGGCGCAGTGCGGTGCATACGCATGCGCAGTTCGGATCTGATCGCCCGCTGTGCGAAAACACGCAGCAGCGATCAGGTCTGAATTACCCCCATAATTACAGATTTGTATCTGTATATCCTTTGTGGTGATGGGGGGGGGGGGGGGGGGAGGGGGGGGAGTGGCCACTTCTGTATTAGCCTAGGGCGCCTTGAAGCCTTAATCAGGCCCTGTATGTGTGTTACCCATGCTTGCCAACTGCCCCTGACTGTCAGTGAGAGTCCCTGAAATAGTAGCAATCTCCCTGACTCGCTAAAAAATCTAGTCATTTCCCTGTTTGCAGTTTACTCACATTATGTAGCTGTTTTGTATAAAATCAGAGATATATACATTTTATAAAATCTATATTTACATATGGGATCAGTATGATTGACCGCCAAACGGGATGCCGGTGGTCACAATACCGACACTGGAATCCCAAAGTGAGATATCCCGACTGGGGTGAGGTAAGTTTGTTCCCCCATTTCCCCGCCTTCCCCACAACCTAACCCTAAATATCGCCCCTTAGTGCCTAAACCTAACCTCCCTCCAGTGGTGCCTAACCCCCTCCACGCAGCCTCTCCCTAACCTCCTTCTCCTCTCCCACAGCCTAAACACCCCTGGGAAACGTCTTTACTTAACCTCCGCCATGCCCTAACCCAGCCGCTGTACTTATGTTCGGAATGCCGGTTGTTGGGATTCCAGCATCGGTCTCCTAACCCTGTTGGGTGTGGGGATTCTGGCGTCATTATTCCGACAGCCGGCATCTTAAATGCATCCATACATACAAACGGGATCATCAGTGCCATTTACCTTACTTGGGCCCTCATTCCGAGTTATTCGCTCGGTATTTTTCATCGCATCGCAGTGAAAATCCGCTTAGTACGCATGCGCAATGTTCGCACTGCGACTGCGCCAAGTAACTTTACTATGAAGAAAGTATTTTTACTCACGGCTTTTTCTTCGCTCCGGCGATCGTAATGTGATTGACAGGAAATGGGTGTTACTGGGCGGAAACACGGCGTTTCAGGGGCGTGTGGCTGAAAACGCTACCGTTTCCGGAAAAAACGCAGGAGTGGCCGGGGAAACGGTGGGAGTGCCTGGGCGAACGCTGGGTGTGTTTGTGACGTCAACCAGGAACGACAAGCACTGAACTGATCGCACAGGCAGAGTAAGTCTGGAGCTACTCTGAAACTGCTAAGTAGTTAGTAATCGCAATATTGCGAATACATCGGTCGCAATTTTAAGAAGCTAAGATTCACTCCCAGTAGGCGGCGGCTTAGCGTGTGTAACTCTGCTAAATTCGCCTTGCGACCGATCAACTCGGAATGAGGGCCTTGGTTTTAAGGCGCAATGATGCCTATGGCTACATGTAATTTCAAATAAGGTTTCTCACGTCCACTTATATGGAACCACTTGTGAGTAGAACACAATACATAGACAAGATATAAATATCAGTTTTATGTCAAGTACTGTAGATCTTACTAAGCAACAATGTTCAGACACAGATGTTGCTTTCACAATCTCCCTGAAATGCCTTTTCAAAAGTAGGCAAGTGTGATGTTACCTATTGATGTGGTGGTCCATTAGGTAATTATTTGATAACATTTCCCACAGCTGCTACCTCCATCCTCAACCAAGAACATGTTTTAGTTTGGTCATCATGAACAAGTTTACATTCTCATACCTCCCAACTTTTGATCTGCGCTGGTTGGGACAAAGGCACGCCCCCAAAATTAGGGGGCATGGCTTAGCGGTAAGGGGGCATGGCCTCAAAATGCTGCACTGTCTCCAATTTTATCATACTGAGGGCTTGCCCAGCACTCCGGGAGCTGCTGGCCAGCACCCAGCCTCTCTCATAGCCGGCACAACTGTCCCCTCCAACTCCTCCTGCCCCCCTACCGCCCACTGCCTGCTGGAAACTGTGGCCCACAGGAGGGACAGCAAGAGGGTCAGCGGGACAGTCCCCCAAAAAATGGGAGGAATGCATTAATGTCATTGTTAGCAAAATAAACATGGTGATATCAGCACAACTGTGTATACAAGTATTAGTGACTTGTCTGACAACAAGGGTCCTTCCATCTGTCCTTAAGAACAAGCCTATTAACTGGAATTTTAAGTACCGAGCACAAAAATTTAGGGTTCAGACAAAAAATGTATGTACCATGTAGAAGCACTAAAATAATCCACAAAGGGGCAACTGTAATAAAACACCCCAGTGGATGTATTTCCATCTTTGATGAAACAAAAGAAATTACTATTTATTAGTGTTACTTAAAGTATTATCAACAAAAACCTCAAATCTCAGTTATTTGACAACTTGACTGGTCTTTTATTTTGGTTTACTGACTTATAACTTGAAGTTCAAACTCCTACTGTTACCACTCTGTGGTGCAAATGCATTTATTTATTTATTGCAGGCATGTCCAAACTGCGGCCCTCCAGCTGTTGAGAAACTACACATCCCAGCATGCCCTGACACAGCTTTAGCATTCTCTGACAGCAAAACTGTGTCAGGGCATGCTGGGATATGTAGTTTCACAACAGCTGGAGGGCCGCAGTTTGGACATGCCTGATTTATTGGATTATGTAACTTGAATGAAATCAATGCAAACATGCAGTAAACATAATAATTACTTATATTTCCAAGCACTGGGAAAATGTCAAAAGTATATCTCCAGGTGTTATAGTAATGTATATATGGCTTTGTTATTAACACAGGGAAACTGATCAATGCTTATTCAAGGTTTTGTGGTTTTGACTTAGTAAACGTTGTCATTGTGGGTGAGCTGTTACATGTTATAACTGCTATGAAAAGGAATGCCAATTGATTAAGATAATTTGGACAAAAGTTTTAACTCGTGCACATCATAGGCGTTTCTATCATGGGTCCAAGGGGGGTCCCACATTGCATACATTGGATCCATATTTTAATACTCACCTCTTCGGAGTCCAGCGTTGGACGCTGCAGCTGTCGCGGAAGAAATTCCTTTCCAAAATGGCTGCCATGCATGCGCAGTACGAATTTTGTCCCCGGAACATGGCGGGCACCATGTTTCCGGAGACCTGAGCATGCACAGTAGACTCCGGCTCAATGCATATATCACCCAGAACCCCCCCCCCCCCTAATATCCTACCCAGGTCCTATCAGTGGGCCTGAATCAGAGATGCACGCAGTACTGGCGTTTGTTCAGTTGAGCGTTTTTTTGCTACTGTGCATGTGCAAAAAGTTTAGTAATCCTTTACTGAGCACACGCAAACCAAAGTGTGCATACAACATGTTTTCTGAAAATAGCACCCAAAAACCTATAAAAAATTAGCTATTTGTTTTCAGTCAATTTTTCCATTGCAGGCCTGGGTTATTATTATGATATGAATATGTAGAGTATTGTAGCCTGTGACCTATTGTAAAGGAGCCTAGGCCTCTAATATCCAAACTCTTTAGATCAAGCATGAGCTTGAGATAAGAGAACTGAGGTATATTCTAATGATCATGGGACGATGTTATGAATGCTTAGCACAAAAGATTTCAAGAGAAGCAAATTTGTATATTAAAGAGGTACCTATAACCTATTTGATACAGTAAATATGTTTCTATATAGAACTTTTTGCAAGTTGTTTTTCTATGTGTTTTTCTATCCCCACTACATCCAAGAGAGTATAGAAAGAAATCAAGCACTTCATCCCAAGGACTGCAAACCAAAATATCTTCCCCTTTCTTTTAAAACAAACACCTTTTCTTAACCTTTTCCCACTGTACAATCCATGCCTATTTAAGTACTGAAGAATAAAGTGTAAACTCTTGATTGACCTAGATCAGGTGGGCTTTGTCCCCGCAAGGGAGGCCTCAGACAACACAAGACATCCTGAAAACCTAATTCATAACGTCAATACTGCTAATACCCTATCTGTTGTCCTGGCCTTAGATGCAGAAAAGTCGTTCAATTGTGTGATGTGGGGATTTATGTTCTCCACGCTCTTGGCTTTTAGTTTCTGTGGCAACTTACAGCAGTCAGAGTCCTCTATCAGACTTCCTCCTCAGAGTTCAGGCTAAACGGCTTTCTCCCCCGGCAGACTGAATTTGGGAAATGGAACGTGTCAGCGGAGATCTGGTCTCTGATAGTCTTTGCTTTATACATTGAGCCCTGGCTGTTAGAATGAAAGCAAACATCAATATTTTGATATAATTTTGGGTTCTCTGCAATACAAGATGCCGATACTTTTGCCGATGATGATTTGCTCGCGCTATCACATTTCCTTATTTCTTTACCAATCCTTTGCTCTGAGTTGGATGTTAATGGGTCCTTGTCGAGATATAAAGAAAATTATTCAAAGTCGGAATCATTGTCACTCAGACCCCTCAAGACCTGTCTATGCTGGAAACCAAGTTTAATTTTCAATAGAGGACCCACTTCATTAGATATTTAGGAATCTTCTTGACAAAATCTTGTTACCAGCTGTATAAAGCTAATTATGTGCCCATTGGGGGTAATTCTGAGTTGATCGCAGCAGGATTTTTGTTAGCAGTTGGGCAAAACCATGTGCACTGCAGGGGAGGCAGATATAACATGTGCAGAGAGAGTTAGATTTGGGTGTGGTGTGTTCAATCTGCAATCTAAATTGCAGTGTAAAAATAAAGCAGCCAGTATTTACCCTGCACAGAAACAAAATAACCCACCCAAATCTAACTCTCTCTGCACATGTTATATCTGCCTCCCCTGCAGTCAGGGCCGGCTCTACCATTAGGCAGCTTTAGGCGGCTGCCTAGGGGCACCGGCTCCTGGAGGGCGCGACTAAATTCATCTAGCAAAAAACTGAAGGATGACTCTGTGTGCGGCCTCCTCCTTACACTGCGCTGGCTGCTGCTGCGGGTCTAACTAGGTGCAGCCGTCACCATCAGGCTGTACTACAGAGTGCCTCAGCGCTTCCTCCGTGGTAACAAGTGTAACATCATGTCATATGAAGGCACATAGGAGGCGGATGTAACTATGGCTCCCCAAGGGGCGCCCCCATGGCCGATCCTCATAGTCCTGATGCAGGCCCCTGGATCCCAACTCTTCAGCAGCAAGCAGCACCTGACTACATGCCTGTACCTGCAGTGTCGCTGTAATGCTGCTGCCGCCTGAGGAGCCGTACCAATTATGAGGGAAAACAAGGAAACAACTATTAGGTAAGTAACCCATGGGGGTTTCTGCAGGACCACAGGCAGTACACACCTTACAGCCTGGTGGGTGGTTTGCTCTTGTAAACAGCATAATAGGGAAACACAGGCACTGGGGTACAATACAGTACATATGGAGGAGTCGGAGTCAGTAATTAACTTACAGAGGGGGGATGGAACACAATAAGGAGCATACAAATATAATATATGTATATAATACTGTATGTATGTATGTATATACATACAATTAAATTTCCCAACAGACCCCTTATACAGATGCAGTGTATACAAGATAGATAGATAGACAGGCAGACAGACAGACAGATTATTCCAGCACTCAGCAAAAAAAATTAAATTGGCCTCAGTATCCTATACAATTGCCAACATGCTAGCTAGCATGTATACATAGGCAGAAAGAACGGTCATCACTCAAGGATTTGAAAGTAAAAGTACTGCATATTGTGAACAAGTCACAAAAATATACTTTTTTACTTTAAAAGTCCATGAGTGTTGTTTCTTCTTTCAGTATACGTATAATAATGCAACATACCCTAGTCCACCTAGTGGCTACCTGCATCTTCCGTCTGAAAGGTGGGGGGGGGGGGGGTTGCAGGTTAGGGGGCACTAGGCTGGAGATTTGCCTAGGGTGCATAGAGACCTTGCACCGGCCCTGCCTGCAGTGCACATGGTTTTGCCCAACTGCTAACAAAAATCCTGCTGCGATCAACTCAGAATTACCCCCATTATTCATACACTGACTTAGTTTTGAAAAGATAGAGACCACATTGTTTTTCCTGGTTTGGAACAATTAATGCTATTAAAATGAATATCCTTTCCTGACTTCTCTATTTATTCCAGAGCCTCCCAGTTTGTATCCTCCCCCCTCTGTCATTGTCTTCCATTCAAAGGAGGTGTAACGACTTTGATTGGGGAGGCCTGAAGCCTCAAATTAACAGGTCCCAGCTGTTGGAGCACTGGTGTATTTATAATGGGTACAGTGTGTGCAATGCACATGGGACCCTGCGGTCCAGGGGGGCCCACACTGCACACCCTGGACCCATTTTTTTCAATGCTTTCCCTCCGAGGCCCACGTCACAGCAGCAGTGCTGCAGAAATCACTGGGAAAATGACAAGCGGGCATTTTCCTGGTGTTTTGCGCATGCGCAGTAGGAAAAATCATTGGGAAAATGGCTGTCGTGACATTTTGCCAGAGACCTGAGCATGCACACTAGACTTGACATTGCTAGGGTCCACTAGTGAGGAGGGGCCCCCAAGGAGACTGCACATGGACCTCCTATTCTCTGAAGACGCCCCTGTGTCGGAGGGTGGTCTTCGTCTACTTATATTATTATTACACTGCCTAGTTGAATAATATAATTTCATGGCACTCTAAAGCCATCTTAAAATGGTGAGTTTCTTTTGAATGTTTTTGATTGCCAGATGGCATTGTCAACTCAATTTGTTGGTTTCCTAACCACAGTGTACTCTTGCAATGATTACTTACTCTGTGGGACAACGTTAACAAGGCATTCTACACACACACACACACACACACACACACACACACACACACACACACACACACACACACACACACACACACACACACACACACACACACACACCACACACCACACACACACACACACACACACACACACACACACACACACACACACTTACTCTAATCAGGAACATCCACTTTTTTATCTGGGTTACTCTCCTTCCATAGCATCTCCTTGGACATACAATACTATACCTGATCAATTGGTTGGGTTTTGTTAGCCTCAATGAAATACATCACATGTCTCCAAAATGATTCAGTTTCTACATAACAAGCAATCTGTGTACCCTGGTTCCAACTCACTCCTGTCACCTCCCAGGTTCTGGCTATAACCCTGATATACATCTATGTTTTAGTCCTTCTGCTTTTCTTCTTCCACTCACCATATTTCTCCCCCCTCCCCTCTCTTTTTTTCCCTTTCTCTTTTTGCCCTTCTTGTTTTACTATATATAAAAATCTGACCAAAAGTTATGGGTACAGTTACAATCCCTTGGACAGTCTATTATTCCTTCTATGCATACAGTGCATCCGGAAAGTATTCACATCGCTTTACTTTTTCCACATTTTGTTATGTTACAGCCTTATTCCAAGATGGAATACATTTATTTTTCCCCTCAGAAATCTACACACAATACCCCATAATGCCAACATGAAAAAGTTGTTTTGTGATTTTTGCAAATTTATTAAAAATAAAAAACTAAGAAATCACATGTACAAAAGTATTCACAGCCTTTGCTTAATACTTTGTTGATGTACCTTTGGCAGCAAATACAGCCTCAGGTCTTTTTGAATATGATGCTACAAGCTTGGCACACCTATCTTTGGGCAGTTTTGCCCATTCCTCTTTGCAGCACCTCTCAAGCTCCATCAGGTTGTATGGGGAGCGTCAGTGCACAGCCATTTTCAGATCTCTCCAGAGATCTTCAATCATATTCAAATCTGGGCTATGGCTGGGCCACTCAGAGTTGTCCTGAAGCCACTCCTTTGATATCTTGGCTGTGTGCTTAGGGTCGTTGTCTTGCTGTAAGATGAACCGTCACCCCAGTCTGAGGTCAAGAGCGCTCTGGAGTAGGTTTTCATACAGTATGTCTCTGTACATTGCTGCATTCATCTTTCCCTCTATCCTGACTAGTCTCCCAGTTCCTGGCACTGAAAAACATCCCCACAGAATGATGCTGCCACCACCATGCTTCACTGTAGGGATGGTATTGGCCTGGTGATGAGCGGTGCCTGGTTTCCTCCAAACATGACGCCTGGCATTCACGCCAAAGAGTTCAATCTTTGTCTCATCAGACCAGAGAATTTTGATTCTCATGGTCTGAGAATCCTTCAGGTGCATTTTGGCAAACTCCAGGCGGGCTGCCATGTGCTTTTTACTAAGGAGTGGCTTCCGTCTGGCCACTCTACCATACAGGCCTGATTGGTGGATTGCTGCAGAGATGGTTGTCCTTCTGGAAGGTTCTCCTCTCTCCCCAGAGGAATGCTGTAGCTCTGACCGAGTGACCATCAAGTTCTTGGTCACCTCCCTTACTAGTGCCTTTCTCCCCCAATCGCTCAGTTTAGACGGCCGGCCAGCTCTAGGTAGAGTCCTGGTGGTTCCGAACTTCTTCTATTTATGGATGATGGAGGCCACTGTGCTCATTGGGACCTTCAATGCAGCAGATATTTTTCTGTACCCTTCCCCTGATTTGTGCTTCGAGACTATCCTGTCTCGGAGGTCTACAGACAATTCCTTTGACTTCTAGCTTGGTTTGTGCTCAGACATGCACTATCAAGTGTGGGACCTTATATAGACAGGTGTGTGTCTTTGCAAATCATGTCCAATCAACTGAATTTACCACAGGTGGACTCCAATTAAGCTGTAGTGACTTCTCAAGGATGAACAGTGGAAACAGGGTGTACCTGAGCTCAATTTTGATCTTTATGGCAAAGGCAGTGAATACTTATGTACATGTGATTTCTTAGTTTTTTATTTTTAATAAATTTGCAAAAATCTTAAAAAAAAACTTTTTTTACGTAGTCATTATGGGGTAATATGTGTAGAAGTTTTCAGGAAAAAAATTATTTATTCAATTTTGGGATAAGGCTGTAACATAACAAAATGTGGAAAATGTGAAGCGCTGTGAATACTTTCCGGATGCACTGTATGCTTGGTAGATGTCTTTGTTTAATGATACTGATCACTGTAGCAATGCTTTATGTTTTTTTTTCCTTTCTTCCTTACATCTGTTTCGATGCCAGTCTGTCTACTGCTTGTTTTTCTAAATAAAAATACCAAAAAAAATGTAATCTTTTAGCCTCAATCACCTACAGTTTGCACCTCACATCCTCCTTTTCTTTTTTCTCACTACCTGTAATTTCATGGCCGGATTAAGGGAGGACAGGGGCAGCCGTCCCGGGGCCCCCACACATTAAGGGCCCCCACAAAGATTTGCATCAAGTGGAGCAGTCTCTCTAGATGGAGCTGCTGAGGAGATGCTCCATCTACAGTCAGTGTTGCAGGATAAGGAAGTAACATCCCACGAGACACCGACCCTTAGCTGGCCAGGTCTGCTGTGGTGCAAGGGGTGCTCAGGGTGTGTGTGTGTGGGGGGGGGGGGCACAGGTAGTGCTCAGGGTTTGCCAACACATTTACTGGTGGGGGCCCCCCCACAACTTAATTGCTCCTGGGCCCCCGCCAGCCTTAATCCAGCCCTGTGTATATTGTTTTAGTTGCTGCTTCCCTTAACAACTGTCTTTTGCAAATGAAATGAACTTGCTCATGTGATCCCACCCCAATATAATAAAGCTTTTTCTGGTTTTAAACACATTTTCAAGTCCTTTAATTACATTTAGATATTTCTAGGGTAGATTGTGTGTTTTTAAGAGATTGTGCTGGCAGTCACAGTACTTCTTCAACATCTACTTTTAAAAAAGGTCAAGAGGTAAGCAGAAGAGGAAAGAAAAAGCACTCACAATCTAAACAATGTCTGCCAATCTTTAAGAGGGTTGGGGCTGCGTTATCACCGTCCGTGATCTCGGCGGACAGCATCCCAACGCCGTGACCCTGGCTGCAGAATGCTAGCCAAGGGAGGGGGTGGGTGGGGGGGAGTGTGAGCGCAACGAAGCCCCTTGTGGGCTCGCTGCGCTCGACACACTGCGGGCTCGGTGGTGAGCTGCGCTTGCCACAGGTTCTATTCCCACTCTATGGGTGTCGTGTACACTCATAGATGTGAATAGTCCCTTCTAGTCGGCATGCCGACTGACAGTATTGTGAGGGTTTGGGAAGGAGGGGGAGTTATTGTGACCGTCATTCATAGTTGGGAACATGGCAGGCACCATGTTTCCAGACACCTGCGCATGAGATTAGTAGCCAGTCACATGGCACATGCCATGTTCTTGGCTACTGCTCACGTGCACAGTCTATTGCACACGGGCCCCCTCCTCTCTTAAAACACCCATGGAACCAAGTATGACAGTGGCTATCCTTTTTGCACAGTAGATAACTGAAGCCATGATGGCTATGTTAGCATTAGATCCAGTGCTTAAAGTGGTCCTGGAGAGGTGGGGGAACTCACCCCCCCCCACCCCAGCACCCCAGTTCTAAAGGTATTGCCCACAGAAAGGGGCATGGTCTCAAAAAAGAAAGGGGCTTGGTCACCCAATAGTATCCCCAATTCAAATTACGGCGCACAGTAGCACAATCTTATGTTATGACACACATTAGTGCCCCTTATACACAAAGCCCACAGTAGTAGCACCCCAAATACATATAATGATCACAGCAGTAGCAACCATTATACAATGCCCTCAGTAGTAGTGCCCCTTATGCAATGCCCACTGTAGTGGTAGTGCCCACAGTTGTAGTGCCCCTTATGTAGAGCCCATAGTACATATGGCCCCCAGTGGTAATGCCCCATGTAGTATTGCCCCCATAGTTATGCCACCTGTAGTTATGCCCACTGTAGAGATGCCCCTTATAGTTATGCCCCCCTATAGAGATGCCCCCAGTACAGATGCCCCCAGTAAAGATGCCCCTAGTACAGATGCCCCCAGTACAGATGCTCACAGTTGAGCTGCCCACTGTAGTCATGCCCCCTGTAGTTGTGCCCCCCAGTAGAGCTGCCTCCAGTACAGACGCCCCCTGTAGATATGCCCGCAGTACAGATGCCCCCTGTAGTTATGCCCCCAGTACAGATGCCCCCTATAGTTATGCCCCCAGTACAGATGCCCCCAGTAGAGCTGCCCCCTGTAGTTATGCCCCCAGTACAGATGCCCCCAGTACAGATGCCCCCAGTAGAGTTGCCCTCAGTACAGACACTCCCTGTAGATATGCCCCCAGTACAGATGCCCCATGTAGTTATGCCCCCAGTAGAGCTGTCCCCAGTACAGACGCCCCCTGTAGATATGCCCCCAGTACAGATGCCACCTGTAGTTATGCCCCCAGTACAGATGCCCCGTAGTTATGCCTCCAGTACAGATGCCCACTGTAGTCATGCCCCCAGTAGAGCTGCCCCCTGTAGAGATGCCCCCAGGACAGATGCCCCCTGTAGTTATGCCCCCAGTAAAGATGCCCCATAGTAGAGCTGCCCCCAGTACAGATGCCTCCTAGTAAACCTGCTCCCAGTACAGGTGGCCCCTAGTAGCACCATTTCATACACCCCAAAAAAAACAAAAAAACACACACACAATACTCACCAGCCCCGTTCCTGCTTCCGGTCTGCTGCTGCCCTCTGCCTGGCGCCCGCTCCTTGGAACTATGGGAGAGACATCATGACGTCTCTCCTACAGCGCCGTACACAGCCGGAAGCCGGAGCTCAGGACTGAGCTCCGGCTGCCGCTGAGGGGAAGGTGCCAGCGCCCACTGGTAAAACAACTTCAGTGGGTGCCCGGCATCCCCATACGGCTCCGGGCTCACATCCTTGGTTAAGTGAGCCGGAGGAGGTGGAACTGCGTCCCGTCTCCATTTGGAACTGACGGAACGCAGTTCCGCCCCGTTCCGGCTCACTTTAACCTCTGATTAGATCAATCATGCATCTGGTTTTAGCTGATTAATTGAGGTCACACTACCAAATTCCATTTGTACCAACTATCCACTTTACTACAGATATGAGGGCAAGCATTACTAGTCAAACTAAAGATTACATGGCTGTGACAGCTCACTGGGTGTCGGTATCGCCTTCAGCAGCAGTTTATAACACACCATACAAGCTCATTCGCAGGCAGGCTGCTCCCTGTGTCACTGACTTCACTAAGAAGCACACCTGTGTCAATCTGTTGGAAGTATTATAGTAAAATGGCTTATACCACTACACTCAGGATTTGTGTCAGCAATGCGACTGCGTATAAATCAGTCCCCAGGTGAATTCCACCCTTTACATGCTTCAGTGACTGGAGGAACAGCAAGAAGCCATCAAGACGTACATACCAAGACATGAGGGCGAGGGAGAAGGGGAACATACTACCTTACTGTAGCACACTGGAGAATACTCTCAATTTTATTCAAGCTACTAAATTAATTTGAAATTGTAACCTATGCAGTGAGTTTAGACACTGCAAGCATGTGAGTTGTGAGCCACCGTTGCTCACATCCTGCTTCCGGGTCCCTGCCATTACTAGAAGACCGGGATGCAGGAGCGCAGCATCAGGAGCTGCAGAGCATGCTGGTGCCAGCCATCACTAGGAGACCAGGACGCCAGCAGCAGCTGCATTGGATTATGTCAGGTTCTCATTAGCTGCTTGCTACGTGCTGCCTCGCACCTGCAGCTTGTCTTGTAATAAGTGGGCTTGTCTCTCAGTCTGTTGATCAAGCCTGAAACTCTGTCCTGTTGTCATCCTGAATCCTTGTCTGTGGATCCATCCTGAAACCCTGTCCTACTGTAGTCCTGAACCTTGTTTGTTTATTCAGCCTGGAACCCAGTCCTGCTGTACTCCTGAACCTTGTCTGTTTAACCTTCTGCTGGGTCCTGCCATTAACCCCGTCTTTGCCTTGCCTGCATTCCTGTTTTGTATCAGTTTCAGTCTAGGTTTATGCTTTTACATCATCTACTCCAGCAAATACTCCTATCTCTATGGGGAAATATGGCTGTTGTAGGCAGAAGATATGAAAATGTTCAGGTGTATCATAACACAGGGGCAGATGTATTAAGCCTGGAGAAGTGATAAAGCAGTGATAACTGCAAGGTGATACTGCACCAGCCAATCAGCTCCTAACTGTCAATTAACATATTTGTGCTGATTGGCTGGTGTGTTATTACCTTGCACTTATCACTGCTTTATCACTTCTCCAGGCTTAATACATCTGCCCCAGTGTGTGTCAGTTCATACCATTAATTAAGCTACTAGAAAAGCAGCTAATGAAGCTGAAGGAGGAGATGAAATTAAGTGATTGCACTAAGTGTTGGACTCAGAGCCGGCCTTAGGCATAGGCAAACTAGGCAAATGCCTAGGGCATTTGGTATGCTTAGGGGCACCAGCAGGTTGTGATGATTAAAATGATATGCGGCATGCCTATATTCTGTGTGTGACTGCGGCTGTATCTGCATACGAAATGCTACGTTGCAGTGTATTCCTGGAAATCACTGTAATGTAGCATTTCATATGCAGATACAGCCACAGTCGCACACAGAATATAAGCATGCTGCATATCATTTTAATCAGCAGAAGCTGCTTTTGCATTCTAGCCACATAGTAATGCAAATAAGATGTATTTTCATAAACAAAAGGCGCCCGACGTTAGCAAAGCTGCCAGCTGACTCATGCCAAGCATCTCCTGCAGAACTAGTGGCGGTGCTAGGGGGCACCAGCCAAAATCTTGCCTAGGGCATCATATTGGTTAGGGCCGGCTCTGGTTGGACTTGTAGATCAAGTTCTTTATTCACTTCACCAGCACCAAAGGGTTTGCAACATTTTGCAATTGGATCACTACATTTTGGTAACCATACTTGATCTTAGGGTTAAATCCTATGTAATGTCTTTAATTCCAACTGACACAGATCTTAAGATTTAATAAGATCTTCTTGCAAGCAAGTTGTCAGCTCAAGTGGCACAAGACTCTACTCCAATTTCATCTTCAAATTCATACTTCTACTCCTGCAAATTCTACTGACAGGAAAAAACTGCCCTTTTCCAAGAGATTCACTGATGATGAAGATGATGATGATGATGATGAGTCAACTCAGCACACCAGAGAGAAACTTTATGGCATTTAGTCAGGTTTAAAATAAGTGCAAACATATATTGACACCTCTACCATGATTCAATACTGATACATTAAGCATCAATAGAATGGTGTAGAATTATTTTAATGATAATATACAATGCCAATGAATACTGGGAGGAATTAAAATGCAATTTGGAGTCCCTGGTACAAACTAGCTATAGTGACCATCTTTCAATGTGTACTCAGAAGAAGTGTTTAGCACAGCAGGGAATCTTGTGAGCAATCGGAGTAGGAGGCTACTTCCAAAAAAATAAGATTTTACTCACCAGTAAATCTATTTCTCGTAGTCCGTAGTGGATGCTGGGACTCCGTAAGGACCATGGGGATTAGCGGCTCCGCAGGAGACTGGGCACAACTAAAGAAAGCTTTAGGACTACCTGGTGTGCACTGGCTCCTCCCACTAAGACCCTCCTCCAGACCTCAGTTAGGATACTGTGCCCGGAAGAGCTGACACAAATAGGAAGGATTTTGAATCCCGGGTAAGACTCATACCAGCCACACCAATCACACCGTATAACTCGTGATACTATACCCAGTTAACAGTATGAAATATAACTGAGCCTCTCAACAGATGGCTCAACAATAACCCTTTAGTTAGGCAATAACTATAAACAAGTATTGCAGACAATCCGCACTTGGGATGGGCGCCCAGCATCCACTACGGACTACAAGAAATAGATTTACCGGTGAGTAAAATCTTATTTTCTCTGACGTCCTAAGTGGATGCTGGGACTCCGTAAGGACCATGGGGATTATACCAAAGCTCCCAAACGGGCGGGAGAGTGCGGATGACTCTGCAGCACCGAATGAGCAAACTCTAGGTCCTCCTCAGCCAGGGTATCAAACTTGTAGACTGTTGCAAAATGTTTGAACCCGACCAAGTAACAGCTCGGCAAAGTTGTAAAGCCGAGACCCCTCGGGCAGCCGCCCAAGAAGAGCCCACTTTCCTCGTGGAATGGGCTTTTACAGATTTAGGGTGCGGCAGTCCAGCCGCAGCATGTGCAAGTTGAATCGTGCTACAGATCCAGCGAGCAATAGTCTGCTTAGAAGCAGGAGCACCCAGCTTGTTGGGTGCATACAGGATAAATAGCGAGTCAGTTTTCCTGACTCCAGCCGTCCTGGAAACATATACTTTTCAGGGCCCTGACTACGTCCAGTAACTTGGAATCCTCCAAGTCCCAAGTAGCCGCAGGCACCACAATAGGTTGGTTCACATGAAAAACTGATACCACCTTAGGAAGGAATTGGGAACGAGTCCTCAATTCCGCCTTATCCATATAAAATACAGATAAGGGCTTTTGTATGACAAAGCCGCCAATTCTGATACACGCCTGGCCGACGCCACGGCCCACAGCATGACCACTTTCCACGTGAGGTATTGTAGCTCCACGGATTTAAGTGGCTCAACCCAATGCGACTTCAGGAAATCCAACACCACGTTGAGATCCCACGGTGCCACTGGAGGCACAAACGGGGGCTGACTATGCAGCACTCCCTTAACAAAAGTCCGAACTTCAGGCAGTGAAGTCAGTTCTATTTTGGAAGAAAATCGATAGAGCCGAAATCTGGACCTTCATGGAACCCAATTTTAGGCCCATAGTCACCTCTGACTGTAGGAAGTGCAGAAATCGACCTAGCTGAAATTTCTCCTTTGGGGCCTTCCTGGCCTCACAGCACGCAACATATTTCCACCATATGCGGTGATAATGGTTTGCGTTCACTTCTTTCCTAGCTTTAAATAGCGTAGGGATAACTTCCTCCGGAATGCCCTTTTCCTTCAGGATCTGGCGTTCAACCGCCATGCCGTCAAACGCAACCGCGGTACGTCTTGGAACAGACAGGCCCCCTGCTGCAGCAGGTCCTGTCTGAGCGGCAGAGGCCATGGGTCCTCTGAGATCATTTCTTGGAGTTCTGGTTACCAAGCTCTTCTTGGCCAACCCGGAACAATGAGTATAGTTCTTACTCCTCTCCTTCATATTATTCTCATTACCCTGGGTAAGAGAGGCAGAGAAGGGAACACATACACCGACTGGTACACCCACGGTGTTACCAGAGCGTCCACAGCTATCGCCTGAGGGTCCCTTGACCTGGCGCAATATCTTTGTAGCTTTTTGTTGAGGCGGGACGCCATCATGTCCACCTGTGGCCTTTCCCAATGGTGTACAATCATTTGGAAAACTTCTGGATGAAGTCCCCACTCTCCCGGGTGGACGTCGTGTCTTCTGAGAAAGTCTGCTTCTCAGTTGTCCACTCCGGGAATGAACACTGCTGACAGTGCTAACACATGATTTTCCGCCCATCGGAGAATCCTTGTGGCTTCTGCCATCGCCATCCTGCTTCTTGTGCCGCCCTGTCGGTTTACATGAGCGACCGCCGTGATGTTGTCTGACTGGATCAGCACCGGCCGGTGTTGAAGCAGGGGTCTAGCCTGACTTAGGGCATTGTAAATGGCCCTTAGTTCCAGAATATTTATGTGTAGGGAAGTCTCCTGACTTTTCCATAGCCTTGGAAGTTTCTTCCCTGTGTGACTGCCCCCCAGCCTCGAAGGCTGGCATCCGTGGTCACCAGGACCCAGTCCTGTATGCCGAATCTGCGGCCCCCTAGAAGATGAGCACTCTGCAGCCACCACAACAGCGACACCCTGGCCCTTGGAGACAGGGTTATCCGCCGATGCATCTGAAGATGCGACCCGGACCACTTGTCCAACAGATCCCACTGGAAAATCCTTGCATGGGACCTGGCGAATGGAAGAACATCCTTCCCAGGGCTCGCGTGCATTGATGCACCGACGCCTGTATACGTATTAGGAGGTCTCTGTCTAGAGACGACAACTCCTTGGACTTCTCCTCCGGGAGAAACCCTTTTTATCCTGTTCTGTGTCCAGAACCATACCCAGGAACAGTAGACGCGTCGTAGGAACCAGCTGCGACTTTGGAATATTCAGAATCCAGCCGTGCTGTTGTAGCACTTCCCGAGATAGTGCTACTCCGCCGAACAACTGCTCCCTGGACCTCGCCTTTATAAGGAGATCGTCCAAGTACGGGATAATTATTTCGGCCATTACCTTGGTAAATACCTCAGTGCCGGGGACAGACCAACGGCAACGTCTGGAATTGGTAATGACAATCCTGTACTACAATTTTGAGGTACTCCTGGTGAAGAGGGTAAATAGGGACATGCAGGTAAGCATCCTTGATGTCCAGTGATACCATGAAATTCTCCAGGCTTGCAATAATCGCCCTGAGCGATTCCATTTTGAACTTGAACCTTCGTATATAAGTGTTCAAGGCTTACAATTTTAGAATGGGTCTCACCGAACCGTCTGGTTTCGGTACCACAACATTTTGCAATAGTAACCCCGGCCTTGTTGAAGGAGGGGTACCTTGATTTCACCTGCTGGAAGTACAGCTTGTGAATTGCCGCCAGTACTACCTTTCTCCGAGGGCAGCAGGCCAGGCTGATGTGAGGTAACGGCGAGGGGGAGTCGCCTCGAACTCCAGCCTGTATCCCTGTGATACTATTTGCAGAACCTAGGGATCCACCTGTGGGCAAGCCCACTGGTCCCTGAAGTTCCCGAGACGCGCCCCTACCGCACCTGTCTCCACCTGTGGAGCCCCAACGTCATGCGGTGGACTCAGAGGAAGCGGGGGAAGATTTTTGATCCTGGGAACTGGCTGCTGGTGCAGCTTTTTCCTTCTTCCCTTGTCTCTGTGCAGAAAGGAAGCGCCTTTGACCCGCTTGCTTTTCTGAAGCCGAAAGGACTGTACCTGAAAACACAGTGCTTTCTTAGGCTGTGAGGAAACCTGAGGTAAAAAAATTTCTTCCCAGCTGTTGCTGTGGATACGAGGTCCCAGAGACCATCCCCAAACAATTCCTCACCCTTATAAGGCAGAATCTCCATGTGCCTTTTATAGGCAGCATCACCTGTCCACTGCTGGGTTTCTAATACCCTCCTGGCAGAATGGACATTGCATAAATTCTGGATGCCAGCCGGCAAATATCCCTCTGTGCATCCTTTATATCTAAGACGACGTCTTTAATATGCTCTATGTTAGCAAACTATTATCCCTGTCTTAGAGTATTAATATTATCTGACTGGGTATCAGACCACGCTGCAGCAGCAGTATTTATGCTGAGGCAATTGCAGGTCTCAGTATATAACCTGAGTGTGTATATACAGACTTCAGGATAGCCTCCTGCTTTTTATCAGCAGGCTCCTTCAAGGTGGCCGTATCCTAAGACGGCAGTGCCACCTTTTTTGACAAACGTGTGAGCGCCTTATCCACTCTAAGGGATATCTCCCAACGTGACCTATCCTCTGGCGGGAAAGGGTACGCCATCAGTAACTTTTTAGAAATTACCAGTTTCTTATCGGGGGAACCCACGCTACTTTACACACTTCATTCATTCATCTGATGGGGGAACAAAACACTGGCTGCTTTTTCTCCCCAAAAATAAAACCCCTTTTATGTGGTACTTGGGTTCATGTCAGAAATGCGTAACACATTTTTCATTGACGAGATCATGTAACGGATGTTCCTAGTGGATTGTGTATATGTCTCAACCTCGTCGATACTGGAGTCAGACTCCGTGTCGACATCTGTGTCTGCCATCTAAGGTAACGGGCGCTTTTTTGAGCCCCTGATGGCCTTTGAGACGCCTGAGCAGGCGCGGGCTGAGAAGCCGGCTGTCCCACAGCTGTTTTACGTCATCCAGCCTTCTATGTAAGGAGTTGACATTGTCGGTTAATACCTTCCACCTATCCATCCACTCTGGTGTCGGCCCCACAGGGGGCGACATCCCATTTATCGGCCTCTGCTCCACCTCCACGTAACCTTCCTCATCCCACATGTCGACACAGCCGTACCGACACACAGCACACACACAGGGAATGCTCTGACTGAAGACAGGACCCCACAAAGTCCTTTGGGGAGACAGAGAGAGAGTATGCCAGCACACACCAGAGCGCTATATAATGCAGGGATTAACACTATAACTGAGTGATTTTTCCCCCAATAGCTGCTTGTATAAACAATATTGCGCCTAAATTTAGTGCCCCCCCTCTCTTTTTAACCCTACGAGCCTGAAAACTACAGGGGAGAGCCTGGGGAGCTGTCTTCCAGCTGCACTGTGAAGAGAAAATGGCGCCAGTGTGCTGAGGGAGATAGCTCCGCCCCTTTTTCGCGGACTTTTCTCCCGCTTTTTTATGGATTCTGGCAGGGGTATTTATCACATATATAGCCTCTGGGGCTATATATTGTGATGATTTTGCCAGGCAAGGTGTTTATATTGCTGCTCAGGGCGCCCCCCCCCCCCCCCAGTGCCCTGCACCCATCAGTGACCGGAGTGTGAGGTGTGCATGAGGAGCAATGGCGCACAGCTGCAGTGCTGTGCGCTACCTTGGTGAAGACTGAAGTCTTCTGCCGCCGATTTTCCGGAACACTTCTTGCTTCTCGCTCTGTAAGGGGGCCGGCGGCGCGGCTCCGGGACCGAACATCAATGGCCGGTTCCATGCGGTCGATCCCTCTGGAGCTAATGGTGTCCAGTAGCCTAAGAAGCCCAAGCTACCACCAGTTAGGTAGGTTCGCTTCTTCTCCCCTTAGTCCCTCGCTGCAGTGAGTCTGTTGCCAGCAGATCTCACTGTAAAATAAAAAACCTAAAATATACTTTCTTTCTAGGAGCTCAGGAGAGCCCCTAGTGTGCATCCAGCTCAGCCGGGCACAAGAATCTAACTGAGGTCTGGAGGAGGGTCTTAGTGGGAGGAGCCAGTGCACACCAGGTAGTCCTAAAGCTTTCTTTAGTTGTGCCCAGTCTCCTGCGGAGCCGCTAATCCCCATGGTCCTTACGGAGTCCCAGCATCCACTTAGGACGTCAGAGAAATATGGAAAATCTGATGTTCATCAAAATATACTACAAAATCAAAGGGGAATACCTTTGCAGTCAATTATAGAGACTATAACAGTGGATTTCAGTGAATATGAGTTAATATTGTGTGATAATGATGATGATATGAACAACAATGATGAGAGTTATGATGATATCTTTGAGAATGATTAGCACTGTTAGCCATAAGCCCATTGGTATCTTGGTTTAACCAAACCACTAAAATGTTTTCTTTTGTTGGTGCAAAAACAAGCCAAGCACTTCAGTCACTGTCAATGAAGTGTTTGATTTGCTAAACTTTGCATGTCCTTTTTAATATGCAATATAAGGGTAGGTGCCCAATGTCAATTTCACTATGCACCACTTTTCATTATGGGCTTTGCCCACCAAGCTGTATTGTTGCAAAGGCTACAAGCCTGTTACTCCATTTCCATTTACCTGTACTGGCCTGAGGTTACTATGGCTTGAATCTCCTGTATTAGCAAGAGGCATGTGATTTGCTGATTGCATTCAGTTTGCATTTCAAAACTTACATTTGGAAGCTTGGTTTCTAATAGTTTGTTCCAAGTTTCTGATTACATTTTCTTTATAGTAAATGATCAATGTTTTACCTTCCACTAAATACTCCACCACCAATCACCTTCACTGCCCTTGGGCCTGTGATTTGCCATTTGGAGTAAGTATGATGGTGATCTAGTATTCTACTAGACTTTATTTCAGCAGCAATCACCTGTACTGCCCTTCATTGCAGGTGAAATGCCTTGTTGCACCTGAATAAATATACCAACAATCCTTTCTGTGGTTATCTGTGACACTCAGAGCCAACTCATCTCTATCGTTACATTTCTGTCTTTGCATATAATTCACTCTTCTCTGCTTGCAGTCATATGGTTTGTGACCTAACTTGTGACAATTCTGACACTTGAACTTTCTGAATTTTTCACTCTTTGCTTGTAATGCAGTTGTCTCTGCATCTGATTCACAGGGTACGTGTTCCTGAAACTGTAATAGCTTTGCTCTTACTGTATACGCAGCTTACTTTGCTGTGTTTGCCTCCAGCACCACAACTAGGAAGTCAAACTAAGGTGTTAAATTATGCAGCATTGCTGTTGCAATTTCTTCATCATCTACTTGCTCTCCAGCAGACAATAACAAATGAGAGACAGACATCAT
The DNA here is from genome assembly GCF_028390025.1 of Pseudophryne corroboree. Taxonomy (NCBI): domain Eukaryota; kingdom Metazoa; phylum Chordata; class Amphibia; order Anura; family Myobatrachidae; genus Pseudophryne; species Pseudophryne corroboree. The sequence goes on from NC_086449.1 coordinate 341,996,219, forward strand.
CCTGTTTATGTAATCATTCATACTTCTGCATTCATGTAACTTTGTGTTATCCAATGCATATCTCATGAGCACCCTACCCTGGTATGCTTCCAGCAGTGCCATCCACATATCTTTAGCAGACATTTTCACATTAATTATGGATATATACAGCAACGTGCAAAAAAATTTAGTCAGGTGTGGGAAAAAATGCTCCAAAGTAAGAATACTTTCAAAAATAGAAGTGTTAATTATTTTTTATCAATTAACAAAACAAAATGCAATGTGAATGGACAGAAGAGAAATCTAAAATCAAATCAATCTTTCACGTGACAACCCTTTGCCTTAAAACAGCATCAATTCTTTTAAGACACTCACGACCCAATCAGCAGTCCAATGGCTTAACCAGTAGTGTGGTTTATTGAGAGTAGTAGGTACAACCGTACTCACTGAGGTTGCACTAGTTAAGGCATGAAGGGGAGCCTGTAATGGAGTGGGATTGTAGCAGCTTACCAGTTGGTGATACTCAAGGTGTGCTTAGCAGTGCAGGATGCTGGAACAGTGGTATGAAGCAAGGTAATGCAGGATCTCTCTGGAGCTTAGGGGGAGATGTCTGTCTCCCACTATGTCACTCTATACAGTAACAAGATGGCACTGCACATGTGTAATACTATCTCCAGCTGCCATTTTGGTTAGGGAATGAAGCACCCAGGCAAACATTTGCCAGCCAGCCCGTTTGTACTAGTAGCAATATCTTCCTTATGTTGTGTGCTAATATGGGTATACAGCATGAAATATGAAGGGGGTATATGTAATAGGGTCTGAGTTTACCAGAGGTGCGGGATGTCCGCAACACAAACCTGGTTGATCCTTGTACCTCTGCTGGCCACTCCAACCCTGTTTAGAAAAATAATACATAGGGCCTCTGCAACTGCTGTTTGAAATTGAGTAATCTTTAAAAAGAGTTTCATTTCATCTCCATGATGGTCTTCATATAGTCAATTCAAGAAGGTTAAATGTAAGTGAAACTACTGAGTGAACTGACGATGAGTTTGACTTTATTGAGGAGTCCAGCAATTAAGTGGTGGCAACTTTTCCTCCCATTATGATATCTATTACTAAGGAAGCTTTGTGTGGACAAGAGTAGAATGCATAGGCACAATAGGTTGGGTTAAGAGGATGACAAATACACTAAGTACTATGAAATGCTTATTAAAGATTTTTCAGTGCTTTTATTATACCTATCTATAGCTTGGTCCTGCATAGTGCTGTCTCTGCCTATTAGAAGCGGTCCCTTACATGTTATAGGCCCTACACACTGGGCGATTTGACTGCAAGATATGAACGATCTCGTTCATTAATGAACAAGATAACGTTCATATCTTTCAGTGTGGAGGCACCAGTGATGAACGATGCTCGTTCATCGCTGGTGCAACGTCGGCTGTGCATGCAGACCAATATGGACGATCTCATCCATATTTGCCTGCACTTCAATGGAGCCGGGTGACGGGGGGAGTGAAGAAACTTCACTCCCCCCCTCACTGTCCCCCCGCTGCCAGGTCGCCCGTCGGCCGTATCCGCCGTTGGGCAGCTCGGCGGCGGATCTTTAAATGTGTAGGGCCCATTAGATGTGTTGTGTAGGTGTATATAAGTTGGCCAAGCTAATTTAAAAAGGTTAAGATGATGTAACAGCCATACTTATTACTTTTGGACAAGTGTAATTCAAAGGGAAGAGAGCTACAGCACGGCTACATTATTATGTTTGGATAGGCTATATGAGACCTGCAAAACATGCACTGTGTGGGGTCCTGAGGACCGAGTTTGAGAACCTGTGAACAAGAGAGAGTGTGAATTCTAGCCTCTAAACCCTACACAACAGCAATTATTGGTATATGTTTTAACAAATACACTTTTTTTGGATTCAAAATATTTTAATTCGCAAACAACAGTAACATTTTTATAAAAAAAAAAATTAGTGTGTTTTTGATTGTGAAGTGGTCAAACATTACATATTATTGTTTCTTTGGTTTTATTTACATACTGTACCTTACTTTAAGGAATTATGTGTAAATATTTGTTTCAATAAGTATACAAATGGAGCAGAATTTGCAAAACTTGAAAATAAAAAGATGGTGTTGCTGTTCTTCAACCTATGTTTATGTGTGTAGCGCACAAATAAAATGTAAAAAATAAAAAAATGTATGTGGGTATGTATTGTTTAACAAAAAAATGTTGGTTGTTTAAAAAAAAATACAAAAATGTTAGGTAGCTAAATGTCATTCAGCAGATACTACTAAGCAAAATGCTTGTAAAGGTTATTTTATATTTGCTTCTATCAAATAGTGTGGTTGTCAAACCTCGATTGTTAGTAAGTGTAAACACAAATCGGTTAGTAACATATATTTTCACAACCAACATGTGTAACAGAGTTAAACAATACCTTACATGTTTCTAAGTTCCAATACAGCAGAATGAAGTGATTTGTGGTCTGAGGTGTGAGCTTCTTCAGCTGGGTGTAATGTAGCAATGATTGCAGTATACATGCAGTCTACAACTGAGGTCAGCTTGTGCAATTTTTAAGGTAGACCTGTAATCACTCAGAAACTGCACATCAGAAATGTGCGATCTGTTGTAAAAATTGCGAATGCACCGACCATCAGCATACGCCCACAACACGCCCCTGATCGTAGTTTTTGCGAGTCGAGCCCTTTAGTACACCCCCTACATGCCTACTTTTTGTAGTGCATACGCAGTTTTTGCTAAGTCTCAGAAATTGTTTTTTTTTTTCTCAGTTTTTGCTATTTAAGTTGCAGAATTTGTGTTTTTACGCTTTTTTTTGCTAATTTTGTTGACTTGCGATCCTTGCTGAATTAGGCCCTATATCAATAGGAATAAATACACTGCTTTACAGTGACTGTTTTATATAATAAGAATGTTCAGATAACATCCATCTACTTGCTCTTGATTTTGCTTGTATAGAAATGGTCCGACACCAAATAAAATCTTCATATTTATTATTTTTTTACATTTTTTTTTTGTTAAACAAAGAGTTGTAAATGAGAAGTATTCAGAGGTGGGATAAAGTATGGGAAGGGAATAGCGCTGACACAGGGCAAAGTCAATATAGTTAAGGAATTGTCCAAGGGCTGTAACATCTCCACACAGAATGATACATTACAGTATCCTGGAGAACCTGATCAGTGCAGGACCCTTATCTCCACATCAGAGAGGGTCTTTCTGGTCACACAGATGAGCCCCAATCTTCTATATGTGAAGCCTTTGACAGAATGCCCCATGTTCTTAGTCCTAGAGAGGACAGACCACTCCCTATTGTTGAGGCTGTAATCCTGAGGTTATCTTCCCTCATCCACTGTAAACTTGGGTCCCAATCACTCGCATGATCTCCTTCTGGATTTTGGGGTCCTGAGTGTTAATATTGGCATCCCCCACCTGGCCATCTTCATACCTTTGGAAAACAAGGAGTCAGCAATTGGTAAGATAAGTAACTGCATAAAATAACATGAAAGGTGGGATACACAAACATTATAAAAAGATTGAGAAGTTTCCTTAAAATTCCAAGAAAACCAACAAATCATAATAAGATATATAGAAGTGACTACCAACTATAGCAGTAGAAGTACTGAAAATGGTCAAGGAGACAAAGTATAGGTACTGTATCTGTAAAAAAGGAAATACAGTAATCTCTATGAGGAAGCTTCAATTAGAAGCGAAACGCGTCAGTGAAAGTGCCCTATTTGTGACCTGGTGGACATCGGCTGTTTGTCCGCATTGATGTGCAGTGTTGTCCGAGACTGACGAGCAGGAGACGGGAGGACGCTACATGCGGCGGCTTGAAGACGGGAGCTGAATCAACTTGTAGCGCCTGCAGTGCGCAGAGCTCCGGGAGCCGGACTGACATCTCTCTCTCCAAATCAGTTAAGGTGTGTGTACGAGAGCCAGTTTCAGTGGGAGACGGAGGACGCCATTCGTGGTAATTGAAACGGGAGCTATATTCTACAGGTGCTTGCGATGCACTAAAGTCCCGGGTGTTATATCAATTCCTCCATGACTTTTGAACAGTTATCCCATAATAAAGAACCATCTGTTTATGTGAGCAATTGGATAAGTTTATTCATCGAGATATATATAAACAAAGGCTTCATATATATCACACCATATGATATCTAATCATGAATTATTCATGAGCACATCTAATGGGACTGTCCTATTTGAGAATTAAAAACAAGGACATTATCAATTTTTAGCCCACTGTGGTCACTATTAGTTATATGATACACCTCTTATGCTCAATTAGTAGTCTTATTATTATTATTATTTAATTAATGTTATAGTTTTATTTATATGCGCATATTAATTATTTCATTTGTTGATTAACTATTTCTGTGTTCACATTTGATTAATTTTATAGATAATAAAATTATCTTATAATTATAATTATTTTATTGAGTTTATTCATGTTCTGTTGCCTCTAGTTAAGTCTAAATAGCGCAAGGGGTTTTATAGTTTGTTTTAGTAATTGCCATGTGCAACTCAAGCATGATATATTGGGGCAATATTCTCTTACTTCAACTACTTGTTATGCTACAATTGTGGGATTACTACCACTATAGCAGAGGTGTCCTGCTGCCACAAAAGCAGAGACGTCTCTGTTCCAGTGATGAGTGCAATTAGGTTGGGTACAAGCCAGGGAGACTTGTTCACCAAATCCACCAACACAACGGGTAATTTGGTAAGCATACACACTTACCAATCAGCCTCTTGATATGTCGGGCCAGACATCACAACTGGGCAGGTGCTTAAATTTGCTAGCTCAGTTGTGATCAGCAGTCCCTGCAGCTAGTGTACAGGCGGCCAGTGGGTCACCTGTACACACATCCATTTCACCGATATATCTTTTAGAGCTATTGGCATTGGATGTGCTGCAGGACCGACACAATATATCTGTGAACAACACACACGCTCACCAACTACCGATATATAACTCGTCACTCGAACGATCTATATTTTAACTGTGTACCCAGCTTTAGCATGAGGGAATTTGTGGACCTATAAACTCATACCATGGTCAAACCACGAAAGCCTTCCTTTACAGTGTTTGGAGATGACATGATACAAACACGCCTTTAACTGTTTCTGTATCAGTTCAATACCTGATGCAGTAGTTAGTAAACAAGGTGTAGGTATGTGTGATCTTTATTTCCCACATAAGCAAGGTTGACATAAATATTTTGTTTTGTTGCATGCAGCAGTGAGTTTGTTAACTTTCATGTTGTGAATGTTTAATTGTTGAATTGGCTAAAAGTAGATCTATCCAACTGACTGTTCCCAGGGTGTCACGATCCGGGTATCTGGACGCCATTTCTTACCCATCAGATGCCTCCTAAGGCTGGCTCAGCGCTCCAGGACCGGATCCCATCTGTTATCCTGATGTGTACATTCCTGTATCCTCTCCTGTCACTCTGGGACGCTGTCACAGTAAACGCCATATTACACCTGGCATGGCGTCTCCCGCGGCCTCCGCCGCCGTCCCTGAACTTCTGCATGCAGAGTGTCTGAGTGGCGATTACGTCAGCCGCGGCCTCCGCTGTGTCCGCGTGGTTGGATGTGCATCTGTCAGCCTGGCGCCTCCTGTCTCCGGTGGCCGGCGCCGCCATTACTGTTTTCATTACCACATGGATTACAAACCAAACTTCCCTCCAAGTGTCTGCATGGGCGCAGCCATCTTGGATTCTGTCAGCTGATCATTTCCACCAATCTGTTCTCGGTATTGATAATCTGCATAATTGCCTAGCCAATCCCTTCCTTGCTGCAGGTATAAATACACTGTGCCTGAGCAAGGAAGGCGTCAGTGCTTTGGTTGTCAAACCTAGTTCCTGTTTGTCTCTTTCCTGTGATTGTCTTCCAGGTTCCAGCTCCTGTCTCAAGACTTCCACCATAGAGACCCGCACCAGCATTCCACCTGCGGTGTAGCCTGACTCTCCAATCCATTGTGGATTCATCTGTTTCCAGCTACAACATTACCTGCTTCCAGCTCAGCTTCCAGCAGAGTACAGCTTCTTTTAAAGGGCCGGTGTCCTTTCTACACTTTACCACTCTCCACCGGTATTATTATTTCTCCGCTCTCAAGTTCTACATTTCAGTTCATATTTCATCGCTCCCAAGTTCATTTATTATTTAACTGGTTCCAGCCAGTATCCACTCCGTGCTAACAACAGTCTGGTTCCAGCCAGTATCCACAGCAGCCGTTTTATCTTCAGCAACCCAGCTTTTCCTGGAACACCAGCTGGCACAATCCTGGGTTATCTCCATTGCTACAGTCGGGCCTGGTAAGGACTTTCCATCTAGAAGATTATAAGAACTATCTCACACTACCAGTGCCCTGTGGCTCCTGCCATCCTGTAGTACCCAGGAACTGTATTTATTCTTTGCTGACTTTTACGTTTTCTTTACTGCTGCTGTGTTGCGGAGTTGTCATAATAAACATCATTGACTTTTATCCAAGTTGTCGTGGTCACGCCTTCGGGCAGTTATTATTCATGTTACTTACATGTCCAGGGGTCTGATACAACCTCCCAGGTTCCGGTACATCTCAGCCCCTACAACTGAGGCTGCCTCCCGTCAGCTCAGGCCCTCAGTGGTGACAGTAAGCACTGACCTAATGAATCCAGCCGGAGACCAGGATCAAGCGGCCAGGCTGATGCAAGAACTGGCAGCCCGACTAGAACATCAGGAGGCTGCACAGGGCCACATCATCCGCTGTCTCCAGGATCTCTCTACTCGGCTGGATGGGATTCAGACAACTCTCCGTGGATCAGGCGCGTCTGGTGCGTCAACCACAGTGACTCCAGCTATAACCCCACCCACCTTACCCATTTCTGCTCCACGTCTTCATCTTCCAACGCCAGCAAAATTTGACGGATCTCCAAGATTCTGCAGGGGATTTCTCAACCAGTGTGAGATTCAGTTTGAGCTACAACCTGGCAATTTTCCCAGTGACCGTACAAAAATTGCCTACATTATTTCTCTTCTCAGTGGCTCAGCCCTTGATTGGGCATCACCGTTATGGGAGAGGTCCGACACCCTGCTATCTTCCTACACTGCCTTCGTGTCAACATTCAGGCGCATCTTCGACGAGCCAGGCCGGGTAACCTCAGCTTCATCCGAGATTCTCCGTTTACGCCAGGGGTCACGTACTGTAGGACAATATCTGATACAGTTCCAGATCCTGGCATCCGAACTGGCATGGAACGACGAGGCCCTGTATGCTGCATTCTGGCATGGCTTATCTGAGCGTATTAAAGATGAGTTAGCTACCAGAGACTTACCTTCTAAGTTAGATGAGCTAATCTCACTCTGCACGAAAGTTGATTTACGTTTCAGAGAGAGAGCAACTGAGCGTGGAAGATCATCTGCTCCAAAATCTTCTGCTCCTCCTCCTCGTCAACTGTCACCATCTAAAGATGAGCCCATGCAACTTGGCCGTTCCCGTTTAACTCCTGCTGAGCGCCGAAGACGTCTCTCCGAGTCTCTCTGTCTCTATTGTGCAGCTCCGTCTCACACCATTAATGCCTGTCCCAAACGTCCGGGAAACTCCAAATCCTAGCTCGCCAAGGAGAGGGCCGGCTAGGAGTAATGATCTCCTCTCCATCTCCTCAAGATTGTAATCTCCCAGTCTCGCTTCAAGTTGCTCAACGTTATCGGAACGTCATTGCCCTCCTTGATTCCGGAGCAGCTGGGAACTTTATTACCGAAGCCTATGTTAAACGGTGGTCCCTACCCACCGAGAGACTTCCTTCGTCCATTTCTTTAACTGCCGTGGATGGCAGCAAAATTTTTGATGCAGTTATTTCTTTAAGGACTCTACCAGTTCGTCTGAGAGTGGGAGTTCTTCATTCCGAACTTATTTCTTTTTTAGTGATTCCAAGAGCCACACATCCTGTGGTCCTGGGCCTTCCATGGCTCCGTCTTCACAATCCTACAATTGATTGGACGACTACGCAAATCCTGGCATGGGGTTCCTCCTGTGCTGAGACATGTTTGTTTAAAGTATTGCCTGTCTGTTCTTCCTCCCCCAGGTCGTCTGATGTTCCACCTCCTCCATATCAAGATTTCACGGATGTGTTCAGTAAAGCTTCTGCTGATATCCTTCCTCCTCATAGAGAATGGGACTGCCCGATTGATCTCGTTCCAGGGAAGGTTCCACCTCGAGGCCGAACTTATCCGTTGTCTCTGCCTGAGACGCATTCTATGGAGGAATATATTAAAGAGAACCTAGCAAAGGGGTTCATTCGACCTTCTTCTTCTCCAGCCGGCGCAGGCTTCTTTTTTGTAAAAAAGAAAGATGGTGGTCTGCGGCCGTGCATCGACTACAGAGGTTTGAACGACATTACCATCAAGAACCGTTATCCTTTACCCCTGATTACTGAGCTCTTTGACAGAGTTAGCGGAGCTACCATCTTTACAAAGCTGGACTTGAGAGGTGCATACAATCTCATCCGGATCCGTGAGGGTGACGAGTGGAAGACCGCCTTTAACACCCGTGACGGACATTATGAGTACCTCGTCATGCCCTTCGGATTGAGCAATGCTCCAGCTGTCTTCCAGCATTTTGTCAATGAGATCTTCAGAGACATTCTATACCGTCATGTCGTGGTCTATCTAGACGATATCCTCATTTTTGCCAACGATTTAGAGGAACATCGTTTTTGGGTTAAAGAGGTTCTGTCCCGTCTCCGTGTCAATCATCTCTATTGCAAATTAGAAAAATGCGTCTTTGAAGTCAAGTCCATTCCGTTTCTAGGGTACATTGTGTCCGGTTCCGGACTAGAGATGGATCCTGAGAAACTACAAGCAATCCAAAATTGGCCGGTACCCTTAACCCTCAAAGAGGTCCAGAGGTTCTTAGGGTTCGCCAACTATTACCGAAAGTTTATACGAGACTTTTCCACCATTGTGGCGCCTATTACTGCTTTCACTAAGAAGGGTGCTAACCCGTCCAAGTGGTCTGAAGAAGCCATGCAAGCATTTCATCTTTTAAAACAAAGGTTCATCTCTGCGCCTGTTCTGAAACAGCCTGACATCGACTCTCCTTTCATCTTAGAGGTGGATGCCTCCTCCGTTGGAGTAGGAGCGGTGTTATCTCAGAGGGCTAAAGATGGCCATTTACACCCTTGCAGTTTCTTCTCCCGGAAGTTCTCCCCAGCTGAGCGCAACTATGCCATTGGCGACCAGGAGTTGCTAGCCATCAAGCTCGCTCTAGAAGAGTGGAGGTATCTGTTGGAGGGAGCTTCTCATTCAATCACCATACTTACAGACCACAAGAACCTTTTATATCTGAAAGGCGCACAATGTCTCAACCCTCGTCAGGCCAGATGGGCACTTTTCTTTTCCAGGTTCGACTTTAAACTCCAGTTCTGTCCGGGCTCTCAGAATCGCAAGGCCGATGCCCTTTCCCGCTCATGGGAGCAAGAAAATGAGTCAGAGTCTTCAGACAAGCATCCTATTATAAATCCGTTGGCATTCTCCACGGTAGGGATGGACTCTACGCCCCCATCAGGGAAAAGTTTTGTGAAACCGATGCTAAGGAAGAAGCTCATGCATTGGGCCCATGCTTCCCGTTTTGCCGGACATACAGGTATCCAAAAAACCCTGGAGTTTATCTCTAGGTCCTATTGGTGGCCAACTCTGAAAAAGGACGTCTTGGAGTTTATTGCATCTTGCCCAAAGTGTGCTCAACATAAGGTATCCCGCCAGTCGCCTGCGGGGCAACTGGTTCCACTATCTGTTCCCCGTCGACCTTGGACCCATTTGTCGATGGATTTTATTACAGATTTACCCATTGCAACAAGTTCAATACCATCTGGGTGGTAGTTGACCGGTTCACCAAGATGGCACACTTCATTCCTCTCACCGGTCTTCCGTCAGCTTCCAAGTTGGCTCAAGTATTCATACAAGAGATCTTCCGACTCCACGGTCTTCCTGAAGAAATTATCTCAGATCGAGGAGTTCAATTCACAGCCAAATTCTGGCGAAGTTTATGTCAAGTCCTCCAAGTCAAGCTAAAGTTTTCCACGGCTTACGATCCTCAGACCAATGGTCAAACCGAGAGGGTGAATCAGGACTTGGAGGCCTTCCTCCGCATCTATGTGTCCTCCTCTCAAGATGACTGGGTTCAATTACTTCCCTGGGCCGAGTTCTGTCATAACAACCAGTATCATTCTTCATCTGCTTCAACACCATTCTTCACTAACTTTGGATTCCACCCTAAAGTCCCTGAGTTCCAACCGCTTCCAGCAACTTCTGTTCCCGCAGTGGATATCACCTTGCATCAGTTTGCCAATATCTGGAAGAGCGTACGATCAGCTCTGCTCAAGGCATCGTTCAGGTACAAGAAGTTTGCGGATAAGAAGCGTCGAGCAGTTCCTGCTCTCAAGGTGGGTGATCGGGTATGGTTATCCACGAAGAATTTGAGGTTAAGAGTTCCCAGTATGAAGTTTGCACCTCGCTATATCGGTCCTTTCAAGATTGAACAAGTCATCAATCCTGTTGCTTACAGACTCCAGTTGCCTCCCTTCTTAAAAATACCCAGGACATTCCATGTTTCCCTGTTGAAACCGCTGATCTTGAATCGGTTTCATTCCTCACTTCCTCCAACTCCGAAAGTCCAAACTCAACGAGGCGTTGAGTATGAAGTGGCCAAGATCCTGGACTCACGTCACCGTTACGGTCAACTACAATATCTTATTGACTGGAAGGGTTATGGTCCTGAGGAACGTTCATGGACCAATGCTTCTGATGTCCATGCTCCTGCCTTGGTCCGGAGATTCCATTCCAAGTTTCCTCAAAAGCCAAAGAAGTGTCCTGGGGCCACTCCTAAAGGGGGGGGTGCTGTCACGATCCGGGTATCTGGACGCCATTTCTTACCCATCAGATGCCTCCTAAGGCTGGCTCAGCGCTCCAGGACCGGATCCCATCTGTTATCCTGATGTGTACATTCCTGTATCCTCTCCTGTCACTCTGGGACGCTGTCACAGTAAACGCCATATTACACCTGGCATGGCGTCTCCCGCGGCCTCCGCCGCCGTCCCTGAACTTCTGCATGCAGAGTGTCTGAGTGGCGATTACGTCAGCCGCGGCCTCCGCTGTGTCCGCGTGGTTGGATGTGCATCTGTCAGCCTGGCGCCTCCTGTCTCCGGTGGCCGGCGCCGCCATTACTGTTTTCATTACCACATGGATTACAAACCAAACTTCCCTCCAAGTGTCTGCATGGGCGCAGCCATCTTGGATTCTGTCAGCTGATCATTTCCACCAATCTGTTCTCGGTATTGATAATCTGCATAATTGCCTAGCCAATCCCTTCCTTGCTGCAGGTATAAATACACTGTGCCTGAGCAAGGAAGGCGTCAGTGCTTTGGTTGTCAAACCTAGTTCCTGTTTGTCTCTTTCCTGTGATTGTCTTCCAGGTTCCAGCTCCTGTCTCAAGACTTCCACCATAGAGACCCGCACCAGCATTCCACCTGCGGTGTAGCCTGACTCTCCAATCCATTGTGGATTCATCTGTTTCCAGCTACAACATTACCTGCTTCCAGCTCAGCTTCCAGCAGAGTACAGCTTCTCTTAAAGGGCCGGTGTCCTTTCTACACTTTACCACTCTCCACCGGTATTATTATTTCTCCGCTCTCAAGTTCTACATTTCAGTTCATATTTCATCGCTCCCAAGTTCATTTATTATTTAACTGGTTCCAGCCAGTATCCACTCCGTGCTAACAACAGTCTGGTTCCAGCCAGTATCCACAGCAGCCGTTTTATCTTCAGCAACCCAGCTTTTCCTGGAACACCAGCTGGCACAATCCTGGGTTATCTCCATTGCTACAGTCGGGCCTGGTAAGGACTTTCCATCTAGAAGATTATAAGAACTATCTCACACTACCAGTGCCCTGTGGCTCCTGCCATCCTGTAGTACCCAGGAACTGTATTTATTCTTTGCTGACTTTTACGTTTTCTTTTACTGCTGCTGTGTTGCGGAGTTGTCATAATAAACATCATTGACTTTTATCCAAGTTGTCGTGGTCACGCCTTCGGGCAGTTATTATTCATGTTACTTACATGTCCAGGGGTCTGATACAACCTCCCAGGTTCCGGTACATCTCAGCCCCTACAACTGAGGCTGCCTCCCGTCAGCTCAGGCCCTCAGTGGTGACACAGGGGAGATATGTATCAAGCCATGGATAGAGATAAAGTTAAGAAGTTGTCATTTATCTAGCATAGTGTATGCAATGACAGTAGCTGAATTGCTCAATCCTAATGCTGGGCATACACACTACAATTAACTGGCCATTACGCCAAATATCGGTGGATCGGACAGATAATTGCAGCATATATGCGGGCGACCGATCCGGAAATATCTATAGGTCAGACATGAGGGATTGTCCAGCGTGTTCCTCTGATACGATATTTTGCAAGTGTCATGTCAGCTGGAGCAGTGTATGCCTTACTGCGGCTGACCAATGGATATTTCCCCTGTTCCTTCACATGAGAAGGAACACGGAAATGTGCAGAGCACCGATATCACAGTGAGTTAGATTTGGGTGTGGTGTGTTCAAACTGAAATCTTAACTGCAGTGTAAAAATAAAGCAGCCAGTATTTACCCTGCACAGAAACAAAAGGGATCCGGTCTGAAGATCGACAGTGTCTAGGTCGACAATGTTTAGGTCGACCACTATAGGTCGACAGTCACTAGGTCGACATGGATGGAAGGTCGACAGGGTATCTAGGTCGACATGTGCTAGGTCGACAGATCTAAAGGTCGACATGAGTTTTTCACTTTTTTTTTAGGATTTTTTCATACTTAACGATTCACGTGGACTACGATTGGAACGGTAAAGTGTGCCGAGCGAAGCGGTAGCGGAGCGAAGGCACCATGCCCGAAGCATGGCGAGCGAAGCGAGCCATGCGAGGGGACGCGGTGCACTAATTTGGGATCCCGGTCACTCTACGAAGAAAACGACACCTAAAAAAAAAAATTCCTCATGTCGACCTCTAGACCTGTCGACCTAGCACATGTCGACCTAGAAACCCTGTCGACCTTCAATCCATGTCGACCTATAGTGGTCGACCTAAACATTGTCAACCTAGACACTGTCGATAAAACGAACCACACCCAAACAAAATAACCCTCCCAAATCTAACTCTCTTTGCACATGTTACATCTCCCCCCCCCTCCCCCCGCAGTGCACATGGTTTTACCCGTTTGCTAACAAATTTGCTGCTGTAATCAGATTTGAATTAAGGGGGGTACACACGGAGAGATCCGTGCTTAAATTCTAAGCAATCTGACTAGATCTCTTCGTGTGTAGGGTGCCAACGACAGCGATGCGCGGTCCCGCGCGTCGCTATTCTGCTGGCTCTAGACTTGGCTTGCATGCATGCCAAATCTAGTGAGATCGCTAATTTCACCGCTGGGTGAAATGAGTGCCATCCCCCCTCGCTCAGCACACATAACGCTGTGCTGAGCGGGGGGGGGGAGATTTGTGCTGAGCGGTCTGTGCTAGATCGCTCAGCAAACATCTCCCCCGTGTGTACGGGGCTTTAGGTCCCGTGAGAGATCTCACAGTGTATGTCCCTGATATCTGCAGTGTCAGATAAAATGCTGGTATGAATGGTCGACAATGTTAAGGTCGACGCTCATTAGGTCGACCACTATTGGTCGACATTGACATGGTCGACATGGACTAATGGTCGACACGTGAAAATGGACGGCACGTAAAAATGGTCAACACGTGAAAAGGTCGACATGAGTATTTTAAACTTTTTTAGTGTCGTTCTCTGCGTAAAGTGACGGGGAACCCCATTTAGTGCACCGCTTCCCCTCGCATGGCGAGCAAGCTTCGGGCAAGGTGCCTCGATCTGCTACCGCTGCGCTCAGCACAGGTTACCGTTCCCAATCGTAGTCCACGTGGATCGTAAAGTATGAAAAAGTTCCAAAAACGATTTTTTGTTAAAAACTCATGTCGACCCTTTCATGTGTCGACATTTCATGTGTCGACAATTTGTCCATGTCGACCATGTCAATGTCGACCAATAGTGGTCGACCTTAACATTGTCGACCATCTGAACGGATACCCATTTTATCTGCCTGTGTATGCCCAGTTTAAGATTTGTCAAAGTGTATTGTACATGGACATCACTAAAGAAATAAAAAAATACCTTTCAAAAGGTACCAGGAAAATTTTGCTGTGACCTTATCAACTACTAGGGGCCACAGTCTGTTCTCTTAGTCAATAGAAGGTGGATTAGTGTAAATCTGATTTTATTTTTTTAATAGAAACTCCATTTGTGCAGATTTCTCATTGCCAATAAATACTAGGAAAGATCACAAGTGACATAGGGGGTTATTCCATACGGATTGCAGAATCTGCAAAAAAGCAGAATCTGCAATCCGTCTTTCGCATGCTGGGGGCCACCAATCGCAGGGTAAGGCCGCCCAGCATGCGTAATAGCCTGCCCAGCGGCTGCGACTGCAATGCGGTTGCAGCAACTGTGGATGACCCCCTGCAGCTAGGCCGCATATGCAGGGGTCTGCAGACAATTTTCTCATCAGAAACGGCTGCTTGTGATGTCACAGAACCGCCCCGAAAATGCCACCCGCCCGTCCCCGTTTTCCCCATACCACCCCCACAATGCTCCATCGCCGCCCCGCGAACGCCTCTGCCTGTCAATCAGGCATAGGCGTTCGCACCCACTGTGATTTGAATGCATTCGGTGGTCGCGTACGCGCAGGATGGTACCTGTGTGTGCGCACTGATGCCGCTGACGGGGTTATTGCGGTCGCATTGCTTAGCAATGTGACCTGAATAACCCCGCAGTGTGTAGTGTAGATGCATAAATAAATTTTGCTGCAGTACTCACACAAAGAAGAAGCGGGTGCAGACGTGGTCAGACACTGGGCACACCCAAATATTCCCATGCTTCTGTAGATCCTTTGATGTTATTACTATGAGTAAAAACACATCATTTTATGGTTAGTAAAACTGTTTATATACCACTATTTTTATACTTGGCGCCAGAATACTGATTTATAATTAGGAAAAACAAGACTGAGTATTAGCTAACGGAGAAGAGTTGAATTGTAATGTGTACAGACATGTGGCTGGCACTTCTACTATAATGTTACAGTTGTGTGAAATGGCTTTGTAGGCATTTTGTGCCCCTAACTGAGGGCAACCCATGAGACTGACCACTCGGGGAAAGGGGTCTGTGTCATTACTGTTTATAGTGCTGTAGTTTAGTTGCATTATTCTTCTAAGCACATCTGTGAGCTTCTCAATCTGCAGATTGACTCCCACTGTTGATAAATTGTAAAGCACTCACAGACTGGTGTGCAAATCCAAAACCCCAAAATGTCTGTGCTCCTAAAAACTGTGACCCATCAGAAAGAGCACATTTACAAGCTGGAGCCATCAGCTCTCCTTTTGGTCTTTTAAATGTGACCGTTGTAAAGCAATTCTTTTTTTTTTCTTTTGAAAAACTGACAAAATGTTGAACAGTGGGGAGAATAGAGCACCTGGACAGAACTGTATAAGTGGTACTCCAAGCAAATTGTACTTTTAGCGCGGTAATGGTTGTGGTGTATATAGTAATATAAGTGACAGATTTAACAATGGTAACATTCAAAATCTTTTCCCACTGTAAAAGTCTGCTTCCTTCTCTCTCTCAAACCTTCACAAAGGATGGGACAGTTTTTGTAAGAGTAAAGAAGCAGATAAAGGGACAAATATAATTAGCTACAGGTTTTGCAATCCAACTGGAATCGATTTGCAATCCAACCGGAATTATTGCAATCGCCCTTTCTGTAAAGCGATTATTCAATTTTTTTATAATAAATTCTTTATTTACTAGTTTTTGCAAAAATCATAAAGGAGTGAAAGGCCAATATATCAGAACAATAAGAAATCATGTGTGATTTTTAAGTTTTTTTATTAATGTTTCAGATATATTGGGGAAAAACAACTGTCACTCCCATCTGCAAATGTTTTAAACTAATTTCCCATTTATAAAACACTCCAATATAATAAAATATACGTGTCCCACATAATTCAACATTTTTTTTTGTGCTGTCTCAACTCCCCTTAAAATTATGCAATTATTGACAAAATTATGTGTTTCAATTTTTTATTGAGGGGAAGGGGTGCACCAGAGGTTGTGCAATAAAGCCTTTAATTTGTACTATAAAATAACAATTTTTCCTACTTTTTACCTACTCGTGGGCTGTCACATTACCACCAACTGATTGCCACATTACCCTAATGTGGATTTCTAATTGAATAGGACAAAGTGGCTGTTGCAATTTTTTTAGCTGCATTATGCAATTCATAGCAAAGATGCAGCTTAAGGAACGCATAATGGAAATAAGATGAGTCCGAGCCCCTGGGCCTGATACTGCTCCCAGCGTTTGGGGGGTGTAGCCGCGGGGATGGCACCTAGCACTGTTCTTCAAAACAGGGTCGTGTACTTTTGAGATAGTTTCCTGCCTCCTATATGCTGCTCTTACCTTAACTGAAAATGTCAATTTGGATTATAACCAGCTTAGAAAGTGATTAGAGGTAGTGAGTTACCTTCACACAGTGCAATGCAGTTGAGATTCCGACTCTGCAAGAAACGAGACTGGAGACATCGAGTCTAATAGAGAGGGAGGAAAGGTAGGTAAATTAGAAAAGCAAGAACAAAGTATGAAATTAAAGCTGAAAAGTGTTAATGAGTATACGACCACAGAGCACTGAATAAGCAGTAGGGAATAGGTAAACTGAAGATGAAACCAAGGGCAGTTCAAGTTCTTCCTCACAACTTCTATATCAGGTAATTGTATTGCACATTATTATTCCAGCTTCATATAGCATCAAACATTCCTACAGTGCTATGCAAGCTACACAGGTGTTGTCCCCATGGATGAATGGGAGGTTCACTGGGGAAAAGGTCTTGAAACTCTTTGAGCCCCAGGAGTACTAGAGATAATCTCCTGCTTAGATCATTAGAGGCATCGTGGGACCCACCAGTTCAGAAAAGCAGTGACACATGACATTACAATTAGGCACAACTCACAATCATTAGGTTTAACCACTTATGCAGAATTATTACTAAAATACAAATTAAGTAGTCTTTTTTTTTAACTGCATAACATTGTTATCCTAATCATCTTAATTACACTTCTGGCAGGACTCCTGCAAGAGGAGAAGCCAGTAGTAGCAAAGGATGAGCGTTCCTGGAGATAGCCCATCACTGCTGCCTGGGAGGAGGGAGAGACTGTGAGGAGCTGGGGCTGCAGTGAGCCCCCGAGCATCGCTGACCATCACTGTGTGGCCGAGGAGAAAAGTGTCAACCCGAGGCTGCACCGAGCTCACTGAGCATGGGCGCTGCAGGAAGATTGTCTTCCCATGGCTCGGGTATGTGATCCTATCAGAATTGCCCTCCTGTGGATTGAGTGGCTGAAAAGTGGCGGATGTTGGAAGTTTATCCTCAGGCAGCTGCCTATGGGCATTTCTAACATGGTTGCTTCTGATGTGACCATGCCAGGCAAGTGGTTAAATGGTATTAGCTTTTCATTGCAGCACCCTTCCACTGCCTGACGTTCCTGTATAGGTAGAGCTGTTGCATGAAATAAAGGCCTTTTATATCCTATTACCTTCACAGCTCTTCCTGAACATAACTAAAAAGAAACTTTGTCAACTTCAAATGCTCATTCTGCTGCCTAAATATCTCACCAACTAGACCAGAGACAAATATGAATATTAGTAACTACTTGGGTGAACAATGACATGAGGATACAAGGAGGGAGCAGGCATAGTTGAGGGAACAGTACAACTAGTGAGCACAGAAGGAAGGGGCATGGGGGACACAATATGGGTAGGATGAGGCAAGAAGAAATAGGGGTAAAAGAAATAATGTAACACAGTGCGGATAAGATAGGGATAGCCAGACAGCGCACACTGAGAGATGGTAGGAACAGGGAGAAGAGTCGATTCACAGGAAGAAGCAGGAGTTGTAGGAGAGACTGTAAGGGATTTGATAAGTTATGTGAATATAATTTATAGTCACAATGTTTGTGCGTGTGAGATGGATGTTATCAGGCCTGTCAGCTTGGAGAGCAGCCACTGCATGCAGTATAAGGGCTGTATGGAACTGCTGCACATGCCCAGTGACAGGAGATTTTCTTACCAAGTATGCTGTCTGTGTGTCTGTGGATCTGATTGCTCACTCATCGGTTGCCATGGCTTACTGTGATCATTGGGCCTGCATATGTCTGAAGTACTGGATTACATCATCTGCACTTTGTTTGTGCAGACTCTAGCTTGTTACATGCTAATTATGCATTTTTCATGGACTGACGACAATCGTTCTAAAATCAAACATTTGGAAACCCCCCTCCAGAAGTCCGGTGTTTGCCCATGGGTTAAGCACTGTCTTGAAAAATAGGAATTATAATAAAATAAGCACTGAAGTTAAAAGTTAATCCATGGAAGTGAATTAACTAATCTAAAATATAGACTTGGAATAATCAAGTAATACGAGCAGTATAATAACTGAATTTCCAAAATTGCAACAATAATGTAACCTCACTACAATAAAGACTGACCTGTAAACATATATATATAACGCGTTGTGGCGCGTTGCACCACAACGCGCCTGCACATTGTGGTGCATGCGCAGTTTAGACCTGATCGCCCGCTGTACGTATATATATATATATATATATATATATATATATTAAAACGCTGAATATGTGCTTAAATAAAAACACAGACTAAGTTAATAAAGAATTCCCCATAATTTAGGGCCTAATTCAGACCTGATCGCTAGCAGGCGATTTTTGCACTGCTGCGATCAGATAGTCACCGCCCATAGGGGAGTGTATTTTAGCTGTGCAAGTGTGTGAACGTATGTGTAGCAGAGCTGTACAAACTAATTTTGTGCAGTGTCTGAGTAGCCCAGGACTTACTCAGCCGCTGCGATCACTTCAGCCTGTTCAGGACCGGTATTGGCGTCACACACCCACCCTGCAAACGCTTGGACACGCATGCGTTTTTCCAAACACTCACAGAAAATGGTCAGATGACACCCGCAAACGCCATCATCCTGTCAATCTCCTTGCAAATGCCCATGCGAATAGATCCTTTGCACAAACCCATTGCTGAGTGGCGATCCACTTTGTACCCGTGCGACGCGCCTGCACATTGTGGTGCATGCGCAGTTTAGACCTGATCGCCCGCTGTACGAAAACGCAGCCTAGCGATCAGGTCTGAATTAGGCCTATAGTGTCTCCTCACGATAACTGCAATCTGTCTCCAGGCATATTACTGTAGACTAGTTCATACTATCTCAACAGTGGGTCATGTTACACAGGGCCGGCTCTACCATTAGGCAGTTTTAGGCGGCTGCCTAGGGGCACCGGCTCCTGGAGGGCGCGACTAAATTCATCTAGCAAAAAACTGAAGGATGATTCTGTGTGCGGCCTCCTCCTTACACTGCGCTGGCTGCTGCTGCGGGTCTAACTAGGTGCAGCCGTCACCATCAGGCTGTACTACAGAGTGCCTCAGCGCTTCCTCCGTGCTAACAAGTGTAACATCATGTCATATGAAGGCACATAGAAGGCGGATGTAACTATGGCTCCCCAAGGGGCGCCCCCATGGCCGATCCTCATAGTCCTGATGCAGGCCCCTGGATCCCAACTCTTCAGCAGCAAGCAGCACCTGACTACATGTCTGCACCTGCAGTGTCGCTGTAATGCTGCTGCCGCCTGTAAGAGGAGCCGTACCAATTATGAGGGAAAACAAGGAAACAACTATTAGGTAAGTAACTGTCAAACTCGAAAAATATTGTAATGTATATGCCTTGTACTAACCCCATGCACATGCCCGCTGCGCGTGCACTCAGTCTGCCGTGCGTGCACATATCCGCAATTTGCGTAAAGTAGCTTCCCACGGTCGTGCGCCTTAGCACGTGGTATGCGCATTTAAGGTAGAGTTTGTGAACGCATAGAGGGTTATTAGAACATTACATATTTAACCCAAATAGTGCATTTTGTACCCATAGTTCCCTTTCACCACATCAGCGAGTATTAATAGTTTAAACAGTTCCAGGACTAAGGGATTCGCCTTTGCATGATAGGAAGAGTCAGATAAAGGTTGGAAGGTGATGTCTAGTATCCAGCTGTAGGGTATTTTGAGGGTAACATTCCGGTGTTGGTTAGAGAAAGATCGCATGTTCCAGCGTATAGTTATGTGCAGAAGTAGAATATAGATATTAACTATATTTACTGTATATTATGTATGCGGCGGAAATCCAGAGGATACCACCCACAAGAGCAGTTGGGGAAAGACATCGCCCATCTATTCAAATCCACCTATGACCTCTTCTGTAATGTAAAGACACATCCCTGTGTCCAATGGACAATGAGATTACAGTGACCATTGTATTGTGTATGCATGTTGTGTATAAAAAGCCCATTGTTGCCTGGCCGGTCAGAAGACTCTAAACGCTTTCTATCTGACTAGCGGAGGACCGGCCGGGTTGCGCTTGCGAACATTCTCACGTATGTACATTCTCTGTAGCCATTACTCTGTTTTAAATTTACTTGTTAGCCTGTAGTGTATGATTTGTACAGTTTTACCTTTTGGAAATAATCCACAAGTGGCCTTAGAACCCTGTGGTTTCAACTACAAATCGGTGTTGTGTCCTCACTTTCCTGCAAGGGTTTTAAAGTGTATTTATCTGTAAAAGGTGTATAGGTATTGATAAGGTGTACGCACTGTGGGTACTTTATACCGTCAGCGCTACTTAAGGTTTAAAGATATAACATCGTTGCAGTACTTTGCTGCTAAGGGTTGAAGTGTAATCATATCATTGCATTGTAACACTAACAAGGTTTAAAGGTTATCAATTGTGTGTGCGCATGCTGTGTGTACTCTGCACTCAGCGCGGTGTGTGTACGCCAAGTACGTACCACGTGCGAGGACTCTGTACACAAATAGTGTACAAAGTGCGTAGCACGTGTTCAGTCTAGCGGCCATAGCGGCTCCACGGTAATAGTGTATCTAGAGGTATAGCTTTTCGGTCTAAGATAATATCGACATTATCATAACCCACGGGGGTTTCTGCAGGACCACAGGCAGTACACACCTTACAGCCTGGTGGGTGGTTTGCTCTTGTAAACAGCATAATAGGGAAACACAGGCACTGGGGTACAATACAGTACATATGGAGGAGTCGGAGTCAGTAATTAACTTACAGAGGGGGGATGGAACACAATAAGGGGGGTCATTCCGAGTTGTTCGCTCGCAAGCTGCTTTTAGCAGCTTTGCACACGCTAAGCCGCCGCCTACTGGGAGTGAATCTTAGCATATCAAAATTGCGAACGAAAGATTAGCAGAATTGCGAATAGACACTTCTTAGCAGTTTCTGAGTAGCTTCAAACTTACTCGGCATCTGCGATCAGTTCAGTGCTTGTCGTTCCTGGTTTGACGTCACAAACACACCCAGCGTTCGCCCAGCCACTCCCCCGTTTCTCCAGCCACTCCCGCGTTTTTCCCGGAAACGGTAGCGTTTTTTCGCACACTCCCATAAAACGGCCTGTTTCCGCCCAGAAACACCCACTTCCTGTCAATCACACTACGATCGCCAGAACGAAGAAAAAACCTCGTAATGCCGTGAGTAAAATTCCTAACTGCATAGCAAATTTACTTGGCGCAGTCGCACTGCGGACATTGCGCATGCGCATTAGCGACTAATCGCTCCGTTGCGAGAAAAAAATACAGAGCGAACAACTCGGAATGACCCCCAAGGAGCATACAAATATAATATATGTATATATGTATAT
Organism: Pseudophryne corroboree; assembly: GCF_028390025.1. Classification (NCBI taxonomy): domain Eukaryota; kingdom Metazoa; phylum Chordata; class Amphibia; order Anura; family Myobatrachidae; genus Pseudophryne; species Pseudophryne corroboree. Next base: position 342,018,085 of record NC_086449.1, read on the forward strand.
AATATAATACTGTATGTATGTATGTATATACATACAATTAAATTTCCCACCAGACCCCTTATACAGATGCAGTGTATACAAGATAGATAGATAGACAGACAGACAGACAGACAGACAGATTATTCCAGCACTCAGCAAAAAAAATTAAATTGGCCTCAGTATCCTATACAATTGCCAACATGCTAGCTAGCATGTATACATAGGCAGAAAGAACGGTCATCACTCAAGGATTTGAAAGTAAAAGTACTGCATATTGTGAACAAAGTCACAAAAATATACTTTTTTACTTTAAAAGTCCATGAGTGTTGTTTCTTCTTTCAGTATATGTATAATAATGCAACATACCCTAGTCCACCTAGTGGCTACCTGCATCTTCCGTCTGAAAGGTGGGAGGGGGGGTTTTGCAGGTTAGGGGGCACTAGGCTGGAGATTTGCCTAGGGTGCATAGAGACCTTGCGCCGGCCCTGGTCATGTAATAAAAAATTATTTAACAAAAAATATGGATGCTATTTATGCTAAATATGTTTATATTAAAGGTTTTCTGAGCTGTTTCAGAAACAGCTGCACAGGGGCTGATTCAGAGGTGGATGCTAGTCACACAGCCACAGCGTCTTTGTATGTAGTTGCTGTGCGAAATTATGTAAATGGCGCAGGAAGCATCTTGTGTAAACAGAACCGTGCACCTCCATTTGCCCAAATGGCTGCAGACTGTCACTCATCTGATGTCTGCAGCCATACTTTGTCTGTCATCACTATTCCTGATCTGCATATACACAGTGTGGCTTCTGCGCATGCGAAGACAAATCAGAACATTTTTAATACATTGCTCCAGTGTCCACCTCTGAATCACGCCCACAGTTGATATGTAGCCTTACATATACTCCTCCACTTATTGCCTACACCTAAAACACATATACGCTACTATGAGTCATGTTTGAAATGTGTTTGAAAATAACAGTTAGGAGCTGGTTGGCTGCTACTTTATCTCTTTCCAAAACGTAGTAAATAGACTAGGGATGGTAACAACAGTTTACACTCGATGACACTGCTATGCTGCAGAACTTTATTAGACTGGTGAAAGATCCCATCTAACCAGTGGCGTTGAGAGGGTGGGAGGGAGCGGGTACAAATTACCTGGGCCCGGGGGGCTGCTGGAGGGGCCTGGGTCCACTGCCCCTTCTCACAAGCATACCTATACTTAAGGTCAGCGCCATCTTCCCAGTGATATCTTTGGGAAGATGGCGTCTGCACATTGAAAGCAAAGACTGTGGCACTGTGACAGAGTTTTGCACTCTAGTGCACATGTGCCATCTTCCCAAATATCACTGGGAAGATGGTGCTGGCCGAGAAGGAGGGGCCTGCATCCCGCTAGTGTAGCACAATGGCACCACAGCAATACTGCTAATAGCACTGGGCATCAATCAGGCCCTGTTGATGGTTTGTAAGCTGGCATTGTTTTTGAATAATAATCACATCGGGCCTGATTCAAAAGTGTATGCTGTGGTGGAATCGGACACAAGTGGCCAGGGGCGTAGGGAGGGCGGTTCCGGTGGAGCGCAAGCTCCAGGCGCCAGAAACTTCAGAGGGCGCCTGGCAGCATGAACTGGCAGCCTCCTCTCCCCCTCCCCTGCCACAGAGCGGTGTGTGTGCGCGCGCCACGGACCTAAAAGGGGTGGGGCTACATGGAAATGGGCGGAGCTACACAGGACCAGACTGCAGCCTGCAACACAGGAGGATGACATGCTGCAGCTCCTGCCTGCCAGATTTCCTTAGGTAAGCGGATGGAGATTGAGTGAGTGAAAATGTGTGTGTGTGTGTGTGTGTGTGTGTGTGTGTGTGTGTGTGTATACAGTATCCACTGGCGTATCTACAATGGGTGCTATCTGTGTACTGTATGTATGTGTGACTGTGTATGTGTGTAATATATGTACAATATGTATGTGGTGTGTGTGTATACATGACTGCGGCATAATGTGTGTAAGCTTTACTGATACAGAGGACGCTACGTGTGTAAGCGTCACTGCTACAGGGTGCATTATGTGTAAGTGTCACTAGTACAGGGGGCGTTACATGTAAGCGTCACTGGCACAGGGGGCATTACGCGTGTAGGTGTTACTGCTATAGGGGTCGTTACGCATGTAAGCGTCACTGCTACAGGGGGCATTACGTGTGTAAGCGTAACTGGTACAGGGAGCATTACGTATAAGCGTCACTGCTACAGAGGGCGTTACGTGTGTAAGCGTCACTGGTACAGGGGGCATTACGTGTAAGCGTCACTGGTACAGGGGGCATTACGTGTGTAAGCGTCACTGGTACAGGGGGCTATGTGTAAGCGTCACTGGTACAGGGGGTGTTACATGTGTAAGTGTCAATGGTACAGGGGGTGTTACGTGTGTAAGCGTCACTACTACAGAGTGCTTTTCTTTTCCCCCTGTGGAGGCTATTGTGTTTTTTTTTCCCCGTAGGGTTCAATGCTTTTTTTCCTGTCGGGAACTATGTGTTTGTGTGTATTTAGGGGAAGGAACGCCGTGACGTGAGCTTGCTCCGGGAGCCATGACTCCACACTACACCTCTGCAAGCGGCTGATGTTTTTAGCCAGCATATGCATCTAAGCTGTACTGCGCATGTGTCCCGATGGTTCCCGCACAAAAATGTAGATGAGCGTTACTGGGTGGTAACTGGGGGGGTGGCTAGCCGAAGATGCAGTTGCACAGCGCCTTCACAGGGCTGGTGCAATCTCCAATGGCACGACAGTGGTGCATCTTTGTATTCACTACAGTGGATTAGTGCCCCAGCCATCGGGTATCTTAGTAGGATGGTTATCGGCATAAAGATGCAGTAGCGGCTGTGTAAAAAGATGCAGTAGCGCCTGTAACTGCATCCAACTCTGAATCAGGCCATAGTGTCTTCTTTCAATGAACCTCTGCTCCAGGAGAAATAGCTATAACATGCCTCTCATTCAGTAAAAGCCTAGACTGCAGCAGTGATGCAGGGTGGGTAATGAGTAAACTTGGATTGAGGCTATGTAGTATAGGGACAATGAGCCTGCATTATATGTTATATGCTCATGAATTGCGTATTTTATTACAATTAAATCTCCATTACATATTTAATGATGCATTAATTTCATGCTGTTAAACTGAGAGCTGCATATCTGCTGTACAGTTGTAGTGGTATCATGTTATTTAATGGTGCTGAAGTGTTGCAGAATATGTTCATTTGTCCAAACATCAGCATGCAAGGAATATTGTGGAATATACTTTACTGTGACCATTACAAGCAAAACTTCACAATATAGAGAATTAAAATGTAAGATTGTAGAGGAGAGTGCACTATTTTACCAGGGATAAACTACAGCACGACACCCATAGAGTGAGAATAGAACCTGTGGCGAGCGTAGCGAGCCACCAAGCCCGCAGCTTGGCGAGTGCAGCGAGCCGGCATTCTGGCGGGCGGGATGCCACTGTTTGGCTCTTGACAGCCAGCATCCTGCCCGCCGGTAAATGGTATGTAACCTGTTTGCACATAACCCTCAATGAATTCAAAACATTAGGTACCGATCACAGGAGAAATCTATGGTCTATCTAAAATGGGGTGTAGTACTGCTGATCGGCGGTCAGGAGACCGCCGGTCAGCTTACCGACGCCGGGAACCCGGCAGCATACCGACGCCGGGATCCCGGCGGGGAGGGGCGAGTGCAGAGCCGGCCATAGGTATAGGCAAACTAGGCAATTGCCTAGGGCATTTGATATGCCATGGGGCATCAGCAGCTTCTGCTGATTAAAATGATATGCGGCATGCCTATATTCTGTGTGTAGTATTTCTTATGCAGATACAGCCACAGTCTGTCAAAGTCAGAAAAATGTCCCAATGCACGTTGCCATATTTGCACCGCACACTGGTCCGCGCTGCGCGTGCGTACGCTCTCCCGTGGAAGCGCATACCCGCAATAGCGTGCACACGCAGGCGCGGTATGCGTATTTACGGTAGAGTTTATGTGGTCGTAGCGTGCGACTCATTCGTTACATATTTTCACAATTAATGTAGTTTATAGATCATGGTCCCTTTGATAGATTCTGAAAGTTTGGTTAAAATACAATGTCCCAGAGCTGAGGAATCCCTCTTTATATCGTACGAAGGGTCTAACAGGAATCATACAGCAGTGTTTGGTACCCATCGGAAGAGTATTTAATTAGCAATATTCCGGTGTTGGTTTGGAGCGTATTAATCGCTCGTGCGAATAGTTATGGACATAAGAAGTTTATGTCCATTTCTATTATTTACACATACTCAGGTATGCGGCGGGAAACCCAGTTTCCCACCCACCTGAGCTGTTGGAAATCGTCACAGCCCACCTGTATGAATCACCCTATGACCTTTTGTTATGATGCAGGGCCGAATTCCTTCGGCCAATGGACAATGGGATTGTAGGACCAGGAGATTGCATTGTGTGTGGGGCATAAATAGGCAGGCCGACCACATCCAGCTCTCACTCTCTCATCAACGGTTATCTGCTGATAGCCGGGAGCTGGATATCGAGGCGCAGGCGATCATACCCTTTGTGCGTAAGTTTCTCTCCGTAATCATTGTCTTTCTGTGAGCCAATTTCTCTCTCCCTCTCTATCTCTCTCTCTCTCCTCTTTTCTCCTATATCTCTCATAGTATTATAGTATTGTACTGTATTGCATTTAGGTCAGTGTAGTATTGTCTTTTTGTATTTATTGTTTAGTTCTGTGGTTAGGAAGTCTCTGTTATATTGTAGTGTATCATTTGTACTGTTATCCCCTTTTACAAGTATATTAGATATAATACAGTTAATAGGCCTTGGAACCTAAACCAGTATCTGTGCATTTTCTATAGTGTTAAGTGTTCACTTGAGCGTCGGTGACGCTCAAGCAGCTTTGTAGTTAGTCAGGTTACACAAGGTTGCATTTACACCCTGTACTCACATTAAGGTATTCAGTGTATTTCATTGGTATAAGGTTTTAACATAAAGGTATAGTGTTGTGAGCGTCTGCATCGCTGGTGACCTCCTCGTGGTCTCGAGCGTATGCTACGCCATAGCGATTCATTCCCCTAGACATAACCAATAACGTGTTCTGTGATCACTGGGCCGTGAGCGAACGTGACGCTTGAGCGTCTCGCCTACGGCTGAGCGATCGCTACGCCAATAGCGTACCATTACGGTACTTCTTAAGTAAACAGCGTACAGTGTTCTTAGCTTCATAAAGGGTTGTTTATACGACAAGGAATTTAGCATTGTCAATTGGGGGACTCGTCCTATACTTCTCACATCTGCACTAGGTAGATCAGCAGACATTATCCCCCAGCAAAGGGTGGGAGATTGTCTCATAGTGCTGGCGGGATAAGCGTCTGCTTCGCTTAGATAAAGAGTGCTGAAGGAATCCGGTAACCGGAAGTAAGAACAAAACGCTTGTGTCTTTTTAAAACTGTTTATTTTTCTTTTGTCTTGCGTACGCACGCACATATCTGCATTTCTGTTTCATTTTCGTATATCACTATTCCTGTTTGCCAATTTTATAGTTGATAGAAAGTGCTAAAAAGAGATTTGCTGTTATTTCATAGTAGAGGTAATAGTTAAAGTATAGAACAAACACACCGTTTGTCTGAGATACAAGGCAGTCAGTGTGGATTGCGGTAGATGATCAGGGATCATTTACATTGATAAAAATATATTGTGTTACGGTGGATCTTTGCATTGCGTACACGTGTCGCTAACAAAGACTAGCGTACGCAATCCAAAGGCAGACGCACGCAGCGTACATTACGCAACGTAGCGTCCGGTTACGCCCACGTAGCTCAAGTTGTGATAAAGTGAAGTAACGCAAAGGCGATAATTAACGCACAGCGGTAGATAACGCGACGCGGTAAATAACGCAAATCTATTTTTGGAAAAATCTGAAATTTAGTTTAACAGATCCTGCTCCTAATTGGTAACACTTTTGGCCTAAAGACAATTTCTGCGCAGAAATAGATATAGAAACAAAGTGTACATGTGTTGAGTGAGTGTGTTTTGTATACAAAAGTTTATATAACTTTAAGGTGGAACCAAAAGGAAAGCCGGGTACTCGTCAAGGGACATACGTGTAAGTGACATATACGGTGGCTAGGGAGGCATCCCTGGTTAAATAATATTTGAGCATTAGAGTATAGCGGACCATAAGGTAACAAGACCAGGAGGTCATAAGGGAACAAGACCAGGAGGTCATAAGGTAACAAGACCAGGAGGTCATAAGGAACAAGACCAGGAGGTCGTAAGGTAAAAGGTCCGCTATAAAAGTCCAGTGGCACAACGCCTGGGGTGTTGGTGCAGAACCCATATAGGCCATAAGCTCTTGCTGAAGGAATCGCGGCCGGAAACATCGATTCCATTAGTCTTTCAGTACATGACAAGTAGTGCTCGTGTACTGAACGATTGGACCGCACGTAATTGTGTGCAGTAGTTAGTGATCTGACCTAATACCATTAGAGTAAAGTGGTCACAAACGCTATTTGTACATTCTGACGTGATTTGTGTAATTTTTTATTTTTGGAAGGGAAGTTCGCTGGTCACTCAGGAACTATCTAACAACCCCACCTTTACTGGAAAGAGTAAGTGTCCTGCGGGTAACCCTCATATGTTCCAGTAAACTGAAGGTTCCATAGGGGCCCTGTATCGAGTACGCCAGCACCACGTCGGTGTGATCAGGTCGTATTGGTCGAGGTGGGCGAGTGAGTGGGGTACTCGGTAAACCGCCACCGCCGGCCTACTGTGGAGTAATTTGGTTGTCTGTAAAGGCTTGCTGAAAACCTTGATACAGAGATCCAAGGAGGACTAAGCAACACCTGCAGACTATGGGGGCCAGTTGCTCAGGTAGGGGGCGATCAACCCTGGTTCGGGTTGATTCTGTGAACCGACCAGTTGGGTCGGCACGATATGTAATGTGTGAAAAATACGGTAGTCACACAGAGGTTTTATGTGATGAATGGGAGAGAATGACAGTACAAGACAGGGACAAATTCCCAAGAATAGGTAGCTTCAGTCCAGAAGTGTTACAAAATTTAAGGAGGAGGATATGTCTCGTAAAATCAACAAAGAGACGAATTCAGCATCATGATTGTTTACAGTTATGGCACCAGGAAGGTGAGATACAGAGAGGTTTGGCTCTGGCGGCAGGATCTGGGGCAGTCAGGAAGTTGATTGCCACAGCTCCTCCTCCACCATACATTGCGGAGAGAAACGCACTGGGTTGTAAAACACAAACTCTTAGTAACACTGTAAATGTTAATGATGTTAACCAAATAACTCATGCAAGTATTAACCCGTGCAAGTTGTACCCTGTTTTGAACCTTCCTCAGGAGTGTGATCAAGAAGACGATTCAGCAACAATTTCAGCTCTCTCTCTTGCAGCCACCATAGCAGAGACCACAGTAGGCACAGCGACACCCACGAGATTAGTGAAAGCCCCTAGCGGAGGGATAGGTGAGGTCGTGTCAACGGGTAAGTACGGCACCATGCACTACACTGAAACAATTGTACCACAACAAGCAGTAGAATCTACACAGGAAGAGGCTGTTAGAATTGCTCCTGTAAGGGTAATAGCAGTTCCCAATGGAAAAACAGATGTGTCTGGAGCCACTCCCATAAGGAACATTGCCATGTACACTCCATTTTCCAGAATGGAATTAAGAACAATAGTGTCCGAATTTCCTGACCCCAGGAAGGATTTAGTTGCTAGCCAAAAATACATCAGGGATTTAGGTAACACGGTAGAACCCAACAACAAGGATTGGCAGATACTGCTAAGAGCTTGTTTACCTTCCAATGTTGATGCAACTCAATTTTTAGCTGATTGTGCATTGGATAAAGATGTACCGCTTACAGACGTGTACAACAAGGATAATGTAAAAAGGATAAATTTACAGCTAAAAGAGTATTTCCCTGCCGTTGTTAAATGGAATAAAATATTTTCCATTAAGCAAAAGGAGTCCGAAACGGCAACAGAATATTTTCACCGGGCACTATTAGAAATGGCAAAGTACACTGGTATAGAAGACATTAAGACCAACCCAAACCATCGAGAAGTAGCAGTATCTGTACTGATGGATGGTTTGAAAGAAACATTAAAAGCTAGGGTACAGACCACGCAGCCATGTTGGCGAGGTCTGTCAGTGTCCACCTTGAGAGAGGCTGCTATTGATCACGACAGAAATATCACTAGGCACAGGGAGTCGCAAAGTGATAAGTTGATGTCCGTAAGTATACAGGCGCTGACCACAAGGCAGCCTGCGTATGTACCACCGAATCCTGTAGGTAAGGCAAGTGTAATAACATGTTTTTCTTGTAACAGACCGGGACACTTTGCACGAGAATGTAGAACAAAGAATGTACAAAGATCTTTTCAACCCCCTAGACAACAACACAACACACGACATTGGGAGCAGGGTCCACAGAGGCGGAGTTTTGAGCCACATACAGGGGAAACAAAAAGATATCCCCCGAACAGAGATTGGCATGCCTCTGGTAGTTCCCAGCTAACTCCCTCACAAGTAGTTGCTGCCAGCGGGATTCAGGGAGGTCAGCATACCCAATAGGGGTGTGGCCATACCTGTAATCTGCAGCCAGTTAAGTTGATTGCCAGTCTTGGAAGCGAACCAGAGATTGCAATCAATGTAGCTGGTAAAACTTTAAACTTTCTTGTAGACACAGGGGCGGCCAAGTCAGTGATAAATTCGACAGTGGGCATGAGAACCACTGGTAGGACAATTCCAGCCATGGGAGTAACAGGAGTAGTCCAGCACTACCCTGTTAGCAAACCAGCCGAGATTACAATAGGGCCTTTGCATACCAAGCATTCCTTTTTGCTGGCTGCATCTGCACCAACTAATCTCCTGGGAAGAGACTTACTATGTAAAATGGGTTGCGTCATTTATTGTACTCCTGAAGGTGTATTCTTGGACATCCCTGAGAATCACGCTCAGGAAGTACGAGACATGTTAGACTCCCCATCAAAATTAATGTCACATTCCATTATGACAAATAGGAATCCATCCCAAGTAGAAGAGATGACATCTCAGATACCAGAGTCGCTTTGGACAAAAGATGGACAGGACACTGGATTAATGGCAAATGTAGCTCCAGTAGTTGTGCAAGTAAAAGATGGTAGGATAGCTCCAAAAATCCCACAGTATCCTCTGAAGCCAGAGGTGGAGTTAGGAGTTTTTCCCGTAATAGAGCGCTTGCTACAACAGGGCATTCTAGTAAGAACGTCCAGCACAGCAAATAGTCCCATCTTCCCTGTTAAAAAGAGTGGGGGGAGGGGTTACAGGCTAGTGCAGGATCTAAGGGGGATTAACAAAATAGTTGAGAGTCAGTTCCCCGTAGTGCCTAATCCAGCTGTCATCCTAATGCAAATTCCTCCCACTGCCAAATTTTTCACTGTTATTGACCTCTGCTCCGCTTTCTTTTCGGTACCTCTGCACCCTGACAGCCAATATTTGTTTGCATTCACATACAGAGGAGTCCAATACACGTGGACTCGGTTACCCCAAGGTTTCATAGATAGTCCAAGTATATTTTCTCAGGCTTTGCATGATTGTTTACAGTCTTTCCAACCGGAAAGTGGATCAGTGTTGATACAGTACGTGGATGATCTACTACTGTGTTCTGATTCATTGGAGGCATCCCTGAAGGATACGAAACAGCTCCTGTTTCATCTTTCAGACACAGGTCACAAGGTCTCCAAAGACAAGTTGCAATTATGCCAAGCTAAGGTAAAATACTTGGGACACTGTCTAACACAAGGACTGAGACACCTGACCGCTGATAGAATCCAAGCCATTAGAGACATGACACTGCCACAAACCCAGCAACAGATCAGGACGTTTTTAGGAATGTGTGGGTATTGCCGTAATTGGATCCCAGGGTTTTCCATATTGGCGCTACCTTTGCAGGAAATGGTCTCTTCAAACAAACCTGATCGGATTTCGCATACAGACGAATCCGAAACAGCATTTGAGAGACTCAAACAGTGCCTAACGCAGGCACCAGCACTAGGTATGCCAGACTATGGGAAACCCTTTGAACTATACGGAACAGAAAGTGCTGGGTGCGCAGCAGGTGTACTAACACAAAAACACGGTGATGCCAGCAGGCCAATTGCATACTACAGCGCTCAGCTAGACACGGTAGCGCGATCCCTCCCCACATGCTTGCGTAGCGTTGCGGCGATAGCATTGCTAGTGACAAAAAGCGAAGATGTCGTGCTAGGCCACAACCTCACAATCCATACACCGCATGCGGTATCTGCCTTATTGAATTCTGCCCAAACCAGACACGTCTCATCAGCAAGGTTTACAAGATGGGAATTGGCATTAATGGCCCCCGTAAACATCACCATAAGGAGATGCAGTGCATTAAACCCTGCAACATTTCTCCCAGGTGTGCCTGGTCAGACACAAAGGGTGGGAGGTGAGAGTGATGGGGAAGGAGGATTTAATGCAAAGGAAGATGCACATGATTGTATGGAATATTTGACCCAAAATTTTACCGCCAGGCCTGACATCAGTGACAATCCACTAGAAGATGCAGAACTCACGTTCTACACGGACGGTAGTTGTCACAGACAGTCAGACTCGGGAGACTTGTGTACTGGATACGCAGTCGTAGATGACCAAGACACCATAGAAGCGGAACCGCTAGGCCCACCTCACTCAGCCCAGGTTGCTGAACTGGTCGCCCTAACCAGAGCATGTGAATTGGCTAAGGGTAAGTCTGCCAATATCTACACCGATTCTAGATACGCCTTCGGGGTAGTCCATGATTTCGGAGCCCTATGGCGGCTCAGAAATTTCATGACGGCGGCTGGTACACCGATAGCGCATGCAGCTCACATAAAAAGGCTTCTAACAGCGATACAGGAACCCGACAGAGTGGCTGTTATCAAATGTAAAGCACATACATATAGTCAAGACCCAGTATCCCTTGGTAACAGCCGAGCAGACGAAGCCGCAAAGCTTGCAGCTGCTACCCCCACACGGACAGACACCACACAGTTGATGGTATTTAATACCATCAACACACAGAAGTTGTGTGAGATGCAGAATTTGTGTTCCACACAGGAAAGAGCAGTCTGGAAGGCAAAGGGATATGGCCAGGAGTCCTCAGGGCTCTGGACGGATGGACATGGTAAACCAGTGGCCCCCAGGGCATACCTTCCATGTCTGGCTGAAGCAGTTCACGGGCTGACTCATCTAGGCAAGGAGGGGATGTGCAAATTGGTAAGAGCATACTGGTGCGCCCCAGGATTCTCCTCCCATGCGAGTAAGAGAGCAATGTCATGCCTCACCTGTCTGAGAAAGAATATTGGAAAGGCAATACCTACAGAACCATCCCATATCCCACCTGCCGGCGGCCCTTTCCAAGTAATACAAATTGACTTCATTCAATTACCCCCATGTAGAAATTTGAAATATGTACTTGTTTGTATAGATGTTTTCTCGAATTGGGTCGAAGCTTTTCCAGCAGCTACAAATACCGCTATGTTTACAGCTAAGAAAATTGTGCAGGAATTTGTATGTAGATATGGTATCCCTAGAATCATTGAAAGTGATAGGGGTACCCATTTTACAGGTGATGTCTTTCAAGGAATGTGTAAGTTGATGGGAATTGATAGCAAGCTGCACACTCCGTACCGTCCACAGGCGAGTGCGAAGGTCGAAAGAGTGAACAGCACTATTAAAAATAAATTGAGTAAAGTAATGGCAGAGACAGGATTGACGTGGCCAGAAGCTTTACCCATTGTTTTGTATAGCATCAGAACCACTCCCAGGTCCCCTCTTAATCTGTCTCCTTTTGAAATCTTGTTTGGTCGACAACCGCATGTCATGATTAACCCTCAGGATGATTTGAAATGTAACAATGAAGTAACTGTAAAGTACTTGATTAACATGAGTAAACAGTTGAGGAATCAAAATGATAATCTGAAGTTGGTGATTCCTGATTTACCAGATAGTAATTGTCATGACATTGAACCTGGGGATTATGTAATGATACGAAATTTTCTACGCTCAGGTTGTCTTATTGATAGATGGGAAGGACCATACCAGGTCTTATTGACTAGCACCACAGCATTGAAGGTTGCTGAGAGAGAGACTTGGGTCCATTCATCCCACTGCAAGAAGGTTGCTGATCCAGAGAAGTCCCGTGATAAGGAACAGACGGTAGAGGTTGTATCACTAGAGTGTCTGTTCCAGGAGGACTGAGGCGGCACCTGAGCCTTGAAGATCGAAAGCAGCTGTCGACTCCCCTCTCCCTTTTATTGTTTTTCTCCACTTCCCATCCCCTCTCCCTTAAAATTTCTTTTTCCCCCTTCTCATTCTTCTCTATTTCCTCCTCAAAGATGGACTTGCCCCAAGAGACTGTGATCCGGATTTTGATGTTAACCATGATGTTGACCAGAGCAGTCTGTTCCGGCGAGAGTACCATAGAGGTCGAGAGAGGTTCTGGAATGGGTTCCGATTATGATGATGGAGGCGTAGTTTTCCAAGATCAACCAAACCAACAAGCAAAGGCGAGTATCAGAAAACGATCCGATAGAAGAAATTGTGATGGATTGTTAGCTGAAGAAAATTGTATCTGTAGGCTCTGTGATAATCTGGTTGAAGATGGATGCATAAAGAAATGCCAATCTAGTTTTAATATCCATATGGACCGGCATCCATTGAGTGACTATCACTCTCTAGTGGGTAACGTGTTAAACCAAACAGATTGTTGGGTATGCTCTCAAGTACCTCAGGGTCACAGTAAATCAGGGCTAGTACCATTTCCTTTAACGTTAGGGGAGGTACTTGAGCTAAGTGGTGGGAGACCGGTGGATCGGAGGTTTAACATCTCCAGCCCTCCTAGTTTGAAGCTCCACCAATACCATGTGGATAGGTCCCTCATATGTTTTAACATCTCCAATCCCAGAAAACCGGGAAATTGGGAAGTGTCATGGAGCAACCTTACCATGACCTTTTCACACAGAGCAGATAGAATGCCTACAGATACAGAGCTCGTACGCCACATAGCCAGTAGAGGAAAATCTTTCCGGTATCGATATACCTTAGGAAATAGGATTACTAGAGTTGGAGAGGTATCACCAGGATACTGTGCACATATCGTACAAACCGATACGTGCATTAGGCAGATGGAAGAATTAGGGTCAGGAGATTTCACCTGGAAGGTTTGTAACATGGTCATGTCCTTCTCCGTCCCATATGTTCTCCCCGATGATGCATATTTCATATGCGGGAGAAAGGCGTACAAGTGGCTTGCCCCAAACTCTGAAGGATTGTGTTATATTGGAAAAGTATTGCCTGAAGTGATGACTGTTACACATGACAAAATGAAGGACATACACCGTGGTGCCCAAGCTCCTTATACTCACACTCATTACGAGCACCGAGTTAAAAGACAACTGTCAGAAAGGTTAGAGCATCCGGCCTCTGATCTTATCCATGAATCCACCGGGATTCAGGTTCTGGTAGCGTTAGATTTCACTCGCACCGCTCGAGGTGTGATGAATTATAGATACATTTCCGCACTCGCCAATTTGTTAGATAATATCACTGAAATGTATGATGACACGTTTAGATACACTGGAAGAGAACTTCAAGCTTACAAAACAGAACTAGTTCAGCATAGGATGGTTCTTAATTATCTTACAGCAGTGACAGGCGGATATTGTGTTACATTGGCAACACAGTACGGCATAAAGTGTTGCACGTATATCACAAATAGCACCGAGGATCCGGTAGAGGTCATAGACCAAAAGATGGACGATATTCTGCAATTAAAGTGGGAATTTCGTCGAAAACACAATCTCACCCTTGCTGCTGTAGGTAATGAGCTGACTGGTTGGGTGTCATGGTTGAACCCGCGAAATTGGTTCTCTGGTTTAGGAGACTGGGCTCAAGGAGTCATAATGGATGTTGGAAAGTTTCTACTATGTATCTTGGGTGTCGTTATATCGATTGGATTGATATTTAGATGCGGGCAGGCTTTAATGAGGTGCAAACAAAGTACAAAAGTGATGAGCTTGAGGAGTGAGGAAACCGTAATTAACCTGGATTTGATTTATGACCCAATGATAGAAACCAGAATGTGATGAAAATGCGATTATACGGTCCGTTTCTTTCACCTGTTTTTCTGCTTTTCTCCAAGATACAAAGACCCCCTTGGACGAGGAAGCTGACGAGACGAGATGTATACAGACAACGGATTGACCAAAGAAGAAGATTTGACAACTTTAAATATGGACACTTGATGAACTTTGCCATGGATCCCCAGTTTCCCTAGTATTTTTAAACTCACGCTAGCCCAACATTTTTTGTAAATCTGATGGCTCAGACAAAGCTATTTGCTCATGCCCAAGGAGCAATACAGCGCAAAGAAGACGACTCTCAACAGATACCGAAAACAACTTCGACGACAGATGTACATTTCCCTGACATAGAATATCATTGCATTATTCGTAAGTGTTCTTTATCTTCATCTCTGCAACCCCCAGGTAACGACACACATAGACGATAGGGAATACAGGCACAGATAGCAGCAACCACATACCTCCCCCATTCATGTATCATCAACTAAAATGTGCATCCCCATTTTGTTACAACCACAGCCGAAATGAGCTCGGTAGAGTTTGACAGCCCATCCACAGACCTGTACCACAGGACAAGAAGGAATTCAAATGTATACTTCGCAATACCTCGAAGCTTGATTTACCACACGTACGGCACGATGATACATGACCATCCAAACATGGACTCATACACACATGCTTCTACTTTCTCACTAGGTCATACCCTCTTCACACCTACTCCACTCTTCTCCCCTACCCAACCATGGAAATCAATTAACCCCTGACTTACATTTTTCTCCTTAAATGTTTTGTGGCAGTTATTATTGACTGCCAAAGGGTGGACTGTCAAAGTCAGAAAAATGTCCCAATGCACGTTGCCATATTTGCACCGCACACTGGTCCGCGCTGCGCGTGCGTACGCTCTCCCGTGGAAGCGCATACCCGCAATAGCGTGCACACGCAGGCGCGGTATGCGTATTTACGGTAGAGTTTATGTGGTCGTAGCGTGCGACTCATTCGTTACATATTTTCACAATTAATGTAGTTTATAGATCATGGTCCCTTTGATAGATTCTGAAAGTTTGGTTAAAATACAATGTCCCAGAGCTGAGGAATCCCTCTTTATATCGTACGAAGGGTCTAACAGGAATCATACAGCAGTGTTTGGTACCCATCGGAAGAGTATTTAATTAGCAATATTCCGGTGTTGGTTTGGAGCGTATTAATCGCTCGTGCGAATAGTTATGGACATAAGAAGTTTATGTCCATTTCTATTATTTACACATACTCAGGTATGCGGCGGGAAACCCAGTTTCCCACCCACCTGAGCTGTTGGAAATCGTCACAGCCCACCTGTATGAATCACCCTATGACCTTTTGTTATGATGCAGGGCCGAATTCCTTCGGCCAATGGACAATGGGATTGTAGGACCAGGAGATTGCATTGTGTGTGGGGCATAAATAGGCAGGCCGACCACATCCAGCTCTCACTCTCTCATCAACGGTTATCTGCTGATAGCCGGGAGCTGGATATCGAGGCGCAGGCGATCATACCCTTTGTGCGTAAGTTTCTCTCCGTAATCATTGTCTTTCTGTGAGCCAATTTCTCTCTCCCTCTCTATCTCTCTCTCTCCTCTTTTCTCCTATATCTCTCATAGTATTATAGTATTGTACTGTATTGCATTTAGGTCAGTGTAGTATTGTCTTTTTGTATTTATTGTTTAGTTCTGTGGTTAGGAAGTCTCTGTTATATTGTAGTGTATCATTTGTACTGTTATCCCCTTTTACAAGTATATTAGATATAATACAGTTAATAGGCCTTGGAACCTAAACCAGTATCTGTGCATTTTCTATAGTGTTAAGTGTTCACTTGAGCGTCGGTGACGCTCAAGCAGCTTTGTAGTTAGTCAGGTTACACAAGGTTGCATTTACACCCTGTACTCACATTAAGGTATTCAGTGTATTTCATTGGTATAAGGTTTTAACATAAAGGTATAGTGTTGTGAGCGTCTGCATCGCTGGTGACCTCCTCGTGGTCTCGAGCGTATGCTACGCCATAGCGATTCATTCCCCTAGACATAACCAATAACGTGTTCTGTGATCACTGGGCCGTGAGCGAACGTGACGCTTGAGCGTCTCGCCTACGGCTGAGCGATCGCTACGCCAATAGCGTACCATTACGGTACTTCTTAAGTAAACAGCGTACAGTGTTCTTAGCTTCATAAAGGGTTGTTTATACGACAAGGAATTTAGCATTGTCAAGTCTCACACAGTATATAGGCATGCTGCATATCATTTTAATCAGCAGAAGTTGCTTGTGCATCCTAGCCTCATAGCAATGCAAATAAGATGCATTTTCATAAAAAAAGGTGCCCGATGTTAGCATTGATGCAAGATTTATGAGGACACATCTGTATCCAAGCAGAGGCAGAGGTCACAGTGTTAGTGGCAGTGTGAGTGCTGTGTGCATGTGAGTGGGTTGGTTCTTGTGCAGTAGTGTTCAGAATATGTGTAAGGAGCATTATGTGTGTCATGTAAAAATGCATTAATAATGTGCAACATATGTGTAAGGGGCACTATGTGTGTCATTATGTGTATAAGGGTATTAATAATGTGCGGCATATGTGTAACCGGGTACTACTGTATGTGTGTCATTATGTGTATAGGGGCACTATGTGTATAGGGGCACTAATAATGTGCAGCAAATGTGTAGGGGGCACTGTGTGTGTCATTATGTGTATAAGGGAATTAATAATGTGCAGCATAAATGTAAGGGACATTATGTGTAAAAGAGCATTAATAAATTAAGGGGCATTACTGTGTGGAATTATGTGTATAAATACATTACTGTGTGGCATTATGTGTATAAGGTGCTCTACTATGTGACGTTGCGTATAGAAAGGGCACTACGGTGTCGTCTAATATGAATAAAGAGCAATAGGGTGTGGTGTAATGTGAATAAGGAGCAATTCAGTGTGATGTAATGTGAATAAGGGGCTCTACTGTGAGGAGTAATGTTTATAAGGTAAAGTAATACTACTGTGGGATGTAATATGAATTATGGACACTATCGCATGATCAAATGTGAATAAAGTTGCAGTACTGTGTGGCGTAATTGGAATTGGGGTTACTATTGTGTGGCCATGCCCCTTGCCAGCAAAAACACACCCCTTTTTGGGCTGTGTGCCAAAAGTGCAAACTGTTCCTATTTAAAATATAGGGGGTACAAACACCAAAATAAGGACTGCTATGGGTGAGGGGTGATGGTGGTGGGAAAGAGGTGCAAGGTCAGAGGCGGAACCAGCGGTGGTGCTAGGGGGCACCAGCCAAAATTTTGCCTAGAGCATCATATTGGTTAGGGACGGCTCTGGGCGAGTGCAGCAAGCCCCTTGCGGGCTCGGTGGCGACCTGCGGTCGCCACGGGTTCTATTCCCACTCTATGGGTGTCGTGGACACCCACGAGTGGAAATAGTCCCTGTTGGTCGGCATGCCGACCATCGGGATAGTGATCCGTCGGCAGAGGCGTAACTAGGGTTTTCGGAGCCCAGGGCAAGATGGAAAATGGCGCCCCCCCCAAAAAAAACACACACACACAAAAAGAAGCATGTGCGCGCGCTGAAGCCGTGCGCGGGGAAAATGGGCGTGACCACACACCAGAAGGGGTGTGGCCACTGAAAATGGCCCACAGTGCCAGTTACATTGCCCCACAGTGCCGGATACATGCCCCATAGTGCCAGTTACATTGCCCCACAGTGCCGGATACATTGCCCCACAGTGCCGGATACCTTGCCCCACAGTGCCGGATACATTGCCCCACAGTGCCAGATACATGCCCCACTCAGTGCCAGTTACATTGCCCCACAGTGCCAGTTACATTGCCCCACAGTGCCGGATACATGCCCCACAGTGCCAGATACATTGCCCCACAGTGCCAGATACTTGCCCCACTCAGTGCCAGATACATGCCCAACAGTGCCAGTTACATTGCCCCACAGTGCCGGATACAATGCCCCACAGTGCCGGATACATGCCCCAAAGTGCCAGTTACATGCCCCACAGTGCCAGATACATTGCCCCACAGTGCCAGTTACATGCCCCACAGTGCCAGATACATGCCCCACAGTGCCAGTTACATGCCCCACAGTGCCAGATACATTGCCCCACAGTGACAGTTACATTGCCCCACAGTGCCAGATACATTGCCTCACAGTGCCAGTTACATTGCCCCACAGTGCCAGATACATTGCCCCACAGTGCCAGATACATGCCCCACAGTGCCAGGCCCCACTCAGTGCCAGTTACATGCCCCATTTGGTGCCAGTTACATGCCCCACAGTGCCAGGCCCCACTCAGTGCCAGTTACATGCCCCATTTGGTGCCAGTTACATGCCCCACAGTGCCAGATACATTGCCCCACAGTGCCAGTTACATGCCCCACAGTGCCAGATACATTGCCCCACAGTGCCAGTTACATGCCCCACAGTGCCAGATACATTGCCCCACAGTGCCAGTTACATTGCCCCACAGTGCCAGATACATTGCCCCACAGTGCCAGTTACATTGCCCCACAGTGCCAGTTACATTGCCCCGCAGTGCCAGTTACATGCCCCACAGTGCCAGATACATGCCCCACAGTGCCAGGCCCCACTTGGTGCCAGATACATGCCCCACTGTGCTGCCGGACCCCCCCCCCCCCCCCGTGCCGCCGGACACCATCCCCCCCGTCTCTTACCGGCCGGCGGCCGCTTGTTGCTATGTGAGGGGAGGAGAGCGCAGCGCCTCTCCTTCCCCTCGCCGCTCCAGGTCTCCGGCGGCTGTCTGGCACCGGTTCGCTAGCCAATCAGAGCTCGCGGACCGGCAGCCAATCAGGAGCCGGTCCGCAAGCTCTGATTGGCTAACGCCAGAGACCGGACACAGCAGCGCTGCTGGCAGCGCTGCTAGTGCTGGCAGTGGCGGTGAGGGGAGGGAGAGACGCTGCGCTCTCCTCCCCTCACATTTAGGGTTGACGGGGGCGAGTGGGGCATGATGCCCTGGACGCCGGCGGCGCCCCCCTCTCCTGGGCCTGCCAAGGCGCCCAGGGCACGTGCCCCACTCGCCCTACCCTAGATACGCCTCTGCCCGTCGGGCTGGTGGAGGAGGTCATGTGACTGTCGGTCAGCTGACCGGCGGTCACATGAATACCACCCTCTAAAATGAGATTATACTTTTATGTGTTACCTGAGGGATGGTGTTCATCCGGTTATATCTCTGCACCAGCTCATCCTTTGATGGCATCCGATGTTGCCCTTTTCCCATACCTACAGTACATGAGACAAGATATATGTCACTCATAGAAACACTGAACTACAAATGCATATACAGGTACTATATTTCAGGTACTTCTATTGTCCAGCTGAATTCCACACTTTCTAAATAACCTAGCCAAAAACTAAATAAAGTTTTATGAAAACTTAAAAATGTTTATGCACAAAATATTATATAGAGGGTTATTTTGGTATGATTCCATTGGGTGTGGGAAAAATATCTCC
Source organism: Pseudophryne corroboree (assembly GCF_028390025.1). Classification (NCBI taxonomy): domain Eukaryota; kingdom Metazoa; phylum Chordata; class Amphibia; order Anura; family Myobatrachidae; genus Pseudophryne; species Pseudophryne corroboree. Next base: position 342,037,739 of record NC_086449.1, read on the forward strand.
AATATCTTTACACTACTTGCTGGTACATACCTAGTATCTCTTTGCTGTAATACTTACCTGAGTATCCAAAGGATATACTGGAGATGGGACTTAGGTAGATACCTTTCCCATATGCTGCTCCATGTAACTGTAGAGACAGATCATCACAGAATAAAAGAAAGATGACTTACAGGTACAAATATAGGGCACATTCTACTCACTAATTGAATTTGTGATAGGTCCTAATATTACTGAAGTGAAGGCAATGAGGCAAATTATTAATATTTCACAATGGTACCAATCTTAACTTGATTATTTTAAATAAAATGAAGGGATTCACTACAATTGCCTACATAAATGATAGAACGCAATCCACATGTGTTTACTTTATATAGGGTGGGGGAGGAGTGAAAAAGGCCTGTTGGAGAGTGGTGCTAAAGATATAATTAACACCCACTCAAAACAAGAGTGGCCACAATGCATTTATCCAGTTATCCCAAAATAAGAGTTCAGCATAGACCAGAGATTTCCAAACTCAAAACATTATAGTCCAGGTTTTAAGTTTATTTGTTTGCCCGTAAGTATAATGGGTGCAAGGTGCAATTCACTGCACACTGCACACCCTGCACCCATTCAAAATACTTACCTCTTTATCGCCACCACAGGTATCACCAAGAAACACAGGTGCCATGTTTCCAGAGATCTGCAAATGCACACTATGGGAATCAGTGGGAAAATGTCACTAGCACCATTTTCTCGGAGATCACTGCATGCGCAGTAGACCGCGTAAAACACCAATGAGGAGGAGGAGGGGGTGGAGCGAACGGAGGCTGCACACAAGCCCTCCCCTCTCTTGATGCGCCTCTGTGCTTGAACACAAGTGACTCAATTAGTGTCTCAATTAATTTGATTTAACAATCTGCACTCAAGCATTGATTGCCTTAAAACACTGTAATGGTGGAGTTTGAGAAACTCTGGGGTAGAAAATTCTCACATAGGTAGGAGATACATTTCTGTCAGCTTTACCAATTTCAGAACAATTACATTTATGTCTGTGCGGGGATTAAGGGCCTAAAGTGGGTTTAGGAGCAAATCCAACTAGAAGGTATAACTTTCTACTTTAGCAAAACCATGTTGCACCGCAGGGTATACGGATGATAGAGCTACAATGTCTAGGAAGACAGCCAATAGGTCGACACCATATGGTCAACAGGTACAAAAGGTCCACATGACAATAATGTTTTTCACATGTTTTACCAAAATTTGCTTGATTTACTATCCACGTGGACTATGATTGGGAATAGTGACATGCGAGTGTAGCAAGACACCTTCCTCGAAGCGTGGCAAGTGAAGTAAGCCTGTGAGGGCACACATTTGTACTGACGATTGTCACATAACATGTATTATACAAGATATGGCCTAAAAAAAAAAAAAAAAAAAAACAAGTCGGCCTTTTGTACCTTTTGACCTTAACCACTGTCAACCTTTTGTAGCTGTTGACTTTTTGTACCCGGCGATCATATGTTGTTAACCTGTTGACTGTCTACCTAGACTTTGTAGATATATAATACCACACCCACACCGCAGGGTGCGGCAAATTTAGAATGTCAGGACAGAATAAGAATTGGGAGGGCGTATCCTGACTCAACTCTGATTCCCAGAGGAAAGAAAAAAGTTGCCTAGGATTTGTGTACCAGATATAAAATCAGGCAGCATTTTCCCTGCATCCAAGACACACAGGACCGGATGTAATGTCATCCGAGTTCGCCAGACGTGCGAGTTGCTGGCCAAACTCGGACCTTTTTTAAAAGGGCAGTCATTTACAAGGCATGGTTTTGCCATGCTAATGACTGCCTCTTTAAAAAAAAAACTGAGTTCGGACGGCAACTCGCACGTTTGGCGAACTCGGATGGCATTACATTCAGACCATAGTATTTTCACTCCTTGCTTCACTACATGCTTTTCCATGATGCTTCATTTACTTCTCTCTAAAATGAATTGTATATTGGCTTCACCTACATAAACTTACCTGCAGTTTGGTGTAGGATGCGTTTACCAGCCCATTCCGCAAAATAGAGTGCCAGTTCTCAATATGAGAGCCGCTTGTTGGAAAAAACAGAGCTGCAGTTATATACTCAGAGGGGGACATTATACATAAATTGACTTTGTTTATGAGGTTAAACTTATTCAGAGTTGTTAGCAAACCAAAAAGCACACTAATGGGCAAAACCATATTGTACTGCAGGGGGAGGGGGGGGGCAGATGTAACATGTGTAGAGAGAGTTAGATTTGGGTGGGGTGTGTTCAAGCTAAAATCTAAATTGCAGTGTAGAAAAAAAAGCAGCCAGTATTTACCCAACCAAATCTAAATCACTCTGCACATGTTACATCTGCCCCCCCCCTCAGTGCACATGGTTTTGTCCAAATGCTAACTTTTTTGGTTTGCGGACAACTCTGAATAACCCTCTTAAGTCACCTTCTTCCCCAAAACTAGCATCCACGTATGTATCATATTCATCCCTTTTAAGATTTCAGTATTATATTTTTGTATCTTATGTTCTCACATCTTTCACTCACTTCCAGTGGTGTAATCCAATAAACTGATGGGCTATAACAGTCCCATGGTCAGCCTATTGCAATGAGCAAAGGGACGAGTGTGTGGGTGGTTAAGTTAAAAACTACGGGGCTGATTCTGAGTCGGACGCTGACACGTCCGTATGCTTCTTTTGTCATTGTAGCATACGCCCACTATGAGCATCTCTAGACACTGAAATTCCATTTACATATCTTTAGACGCACCCATCAGTCACACCATGGAAACTTGCACCAGCCCCATACTAGGTGTAGACTCTTCATCAGAGTATGGCCTCCAATGTGAGCGACTAAGCGTCTGAGTTTGCAGCCAGTTCAGTGACACTCCCATAACACGCCCACAAGATGGACCATCTTCATGTATCTAAATAGCCGCCTCCTAGTCACTGCCCTGGTACGCACAATGCATCCGCAAAACACTGGATACAGGGCGTCTCAGTTGCAAATATTCTTATATGCATGCATAATTGAAAAACGCAGCCCATTTGCGCGACTGTTGGAATTGTGAATGACTCAGAATCAGGCCTTAGGTGTGGTTTGAGATTGAATCCAATCCGATAATGAACTTGAATAGAAATTTTCATAATGCGCATAACATTAATCTATAAGCAGGAATTGAGATATACTGGTGTCATACGTTTCAGCATGCAGGATAGGAGAAGATACTTTATGCGTTTTCAATAAGCACAGAATAGGTCCCAGGGTCGGACCAATAATGTGTGTTTTTATTTTCATCTTAGTGCTTTGAAAGGCAATAAAGTGATCCTGAGCTGATTACACCACTGCTCACATCATTAGACCTCTCTCACAACGCACACATCCCCAATCCAATATGTCAGTGGTTCTCAAACTCAGGTCTAGGGAATCCAAAAAGTACACGTTTTCCAGGTCACCTAGCAGATGCACAAGTGTACTCATTACTCACTGACCCATTTTAAAAGATCCAGAGGTGGAGCTAATTATTTCACTTGTGATTCTGTCAGGAAACCTGGAAACATGTATCGTGTGGGGTCCTGAGGAGCGAGTTTGAGAACCTGTGCAATATGTCACTGCAATCTTTGTTACATTTCCTACCACTTATTATTTTCTTCCCAACTTCTCTGTATAGCTATTTCTATTCTTCTCATCCTGCTATAATAAGCCCAACATGCTCTTTTCATTGCTCCTTAGCTGTATATCCTCTAATAAACACTTTGAATTTATGCTAACTTTTACAGCATAAACTATGTAAATTGGCAATGTGCATCCTCAAAAAACTGGCGCCAATCTTATACAGCTGTGCAAGAAAATGACACACACTAGAGGTGGATATTAGAATACAGGCATTGAATGACTGCTGGGCTTCCATCATTAAGCCACATGATATGATGGCTAGTTGCCATTGCCTCAAAACAATTAAATGGTATAGCCATTAATGATTATACTGTGTGCTTGCGCAGTAGCAGCCAGAGCTTTGGGCATCCACATATAAGCTATGCTACGGACACTTCCAGGTTCCGTAGCTGAATTCAATCAGTCAGCCATCAGATAGGGGCATGCAATAGCTGGCAACCATTGCAATCCCGCCATTCGTTGAATAAATTATTTTCATTGAATCAGGAACACCGATTGTTGCTAACCATCGGTTTCCAATGTCCTACCCTAACACATACTACTGTTTGTGACTGATGGAAAAGGAGAGTTGTGCCTGTGATATTCTATAGGATTTATTTTATTAACACCTAATAGTGAACGCATACTTCTCAATCGAAACAAGTTTTTATGGGTGCAGGTGTATCCTATGTACGCATGATGTGAATTGGGCACATATGATTCCGGAGTAGACTTATACGCATGCGCACACTTGTGGTTAGTAGTGATATCCTGTTAGGCATGCAACTGTGGATGCAACTGTGTTTAAACTCAGCATTTATCTAATCTCCCTAACTTAACACGTCCCATGCTCTTCACCCATGACCATATGTATTCTACTGTATAATTTAGCTTCCATACTATACTTAGCTGCTTTTCTCATCATCGACATAGCCACCAATGACATTTTACTTAGCCACATTTAAATATTTTCAATCAACATGCCCTCTTCCTTCTGCAGATTTTTATATCACTCAAAAATATCTCTTTTACGTTTACCTGTAGTGCTCTCTTTATCCCCATGTACTCTTTACATACCATTCTTCAGACTCCCAACATTAACCAGTTCCTCAACCACATCCAACCAAACCCCTAAGCTGTTATTACCACCCTTCCCCGCCTGTCTCTCACTGAAAGGCAAATGTGCTTCCGTAGAGTTTCTTGGCAGTTCGAAATCGGGCCTCCTTGGCTGGGGGACTACTGAGCAGCAAAAACTGATGAGAGGTGTGCATGAACTTCAGCTGCTACCACAGGATTTGGGGAGAGAGAGTGGATGTGAGCGGAAGGAGATAAGAATGATGAGTTTATATGGAGTGGTGTATACAGAAAGAATGGCAATGGAGGAGTATGAAGAGTAGAAGAAGAAGTTCAAACAGTGAACACACAGATAACACCATCAGTTCAATGATAAACAAAATGTAAAAAAAAAACAACAACAGACAATGGGTAAACATTGTACAAAGAACACGTGGGGCATCCAAACAGATAAAGACAGGAAAAAGAATAAAGTAATAGTACGGTGCCAGGGTATGAAAAAAAGAAGAAAGAGAGAGGGGAGAAAGAGAGAGAGGAAAAATCCATGCAGCATATTAATCCTGTAAAACACTGTATATCATAGCAAACATTCAGAATTACTTTGACAAAATGACATTTTTAATGGGTCTCAATATGTAACATTTAATAACTCTCTATTACCATGTATTATGCATTCTCTTTTGCATTGTAATAACTTGTTTTACATTTATTTTAATCACCATCCACTAAAATTTATCTTGTCTTTATATTATATTGTAGTAAAAGTAATCCGTCCTTCATAGCAAACTGCTGTCTTTCCTCCTGTTAAACTGCATACAGCAGCCACTTACCATAGTGTAATTGTTATGACTTCACAATTTCAAATAAACCTTAAGTAACAAATGTATGAGATAAGCTCCCATAAGAATGTATTGTACTGTTGAGTCTTGAATCATTATATGAATTATGTCCATTTACCCAGATATCTCAATGTAATCAGAACTACTACCTCACTCCCAATAACACTATGGGGGTAATTCCGAGTTGATCGCAGCAGCAAATTTGTTAGCAGTTGGGCAAAACCATTTGCACTGCAGGTGTGGCAGATATAATATGTGCAGAGAGAGTTAGATTTGGGTGTGGTGTGTTCAAACTGAAATCTAGATTGCAGTGTAAAAATAAAGCAGCCAGTATTTACCCTGCACAGAAACAAAATAACCCACCCAAATCTAACTCTCTCTGAAAATGTTATATCTGCCCCCCCTGGAGTGCACATGGTTTTGCCCAACTGCTAACAATTTTGCTGCTGCGATCAACTCGGAATTACCTCCTATATACATATTAGTGCACTATAACATATAGCGTGAGGATAATTTTGATATAGTACTTACCCTGCTCAAGGGCAATTTTACTATGTGGGATCTGTTACTGGAAATTATCCTGCAATGAGAATCAATAATATATAGAGGCAGTACAGATAAATGTATAGGTCTTTATTATTATATTTAGAAGTAATACACATTGTTACATTGCTAACTAAATAACTTATAGTTATAGATAATGCAGGTAATATATGTGTCAAACACTGCACTGTACCATTGGCGTATATTCAGGGACAACCTAAAAACTTGGCATAGTAGAAGCACCAAAAAAGGGGCAGGTAATCCATAGTAAAGTATATAAAAGATGATAAATGACCAAATATTGTATCTCTGCTGCAGCAGTTGACCAGACAGAATGCACCGTTCATAAACATAGTTGTGTAATTAAAGTGGTTAGCAATAAAGTGACATACAGTCAATCTGGGCAGTACCATTGAAGTAGGGGGTGGGCCAATGGGTCAAGGCGGTCCATCTGTTTCTTGATTTCCAGATATGACCCCTAGAAAATACCATCTCATTATTAACATTTCACTACTTATCCCACCAGACCACATAAAATGTCCCCCTTTTAGGTTACCTGGGTCATCTCTCGGATTGACATGACACTGTCTAAGGCTTTCTGGAGACGTTCATAATTCTTCTTCTGCAGTAAACAGAAGATATAATCAGGTAAAACAACCAATGTAGAAGCACAGATTTTATACTGTAGCACTAGCGCCTGCTATACTGTACAGTAGATCATTACCAATGGTACATTTGAAAAAATGGTACATTTGATCAAAAATAGTGTAAGCAAATGGACATGACCTGTACAGGTTTTTTGTCTCTTTATTTATATCAGCAGGAAATATTGTGGACATGAGTTACAAATGAAGAAGCACAATTATAAAAAAAAAAAGGGTAAGTACATAATAAATAGATAATACAAATTTAGACTAAAAGAATAATTGAACACAATAAGTACCCAGGGTCAGCTTGTAAGAAATATAAAAATATTGTGAGCCACAAATAATTAACAGATGTAGATATGGAACAGAAGTAGAGATCGAGATATCAAAACCAGGCAAATAGAATTGCTGGGATTGTATGTGGAAGGTGAAGGTAGAAATCCTGGTAATGTGTAACACCAGAATTTTAAATCTTTATTATTTTATTTAAAGGTTCCCTGATAAGGTTGCATTAATGAAAAAATACCGGATCTCCAGGTTTTATAAAACATTTAATAGTGTTAAAAAACAAACTGGAGACATAGGGGTATATTCAATAACTGTCGGAAGCTGCCGTCTTGTCGTAAAGACGGCAGCTTCCGACAGTTTTAGGTCGGAAGGGATTCCGACTTATTCATTACGGCCCTATTTTTTCCGACAAGTCGGGAAACCTGACTTGTCGGAATGCTGTCAGAATGCACGCTGATCAGCGGCTTCAGCCGCCGATCAGCGTGCATTGTCGGAAACTGGGCCAAACCCGACAGGTTTTAGCCACGTTTCCGACAATCTCAATCCGACTTTAAAAAAAGTCGGATTGAGATATGTGATCTGAGAGCAGGAGACAGGGGAGCAGCGGGGAGAGCAGGGACCTAGCGGCAGCGTCCACCCAGCTCCAGCAAGCGATGTCCCGCTTGATGGAGCCGGGTGGACGCAGCCGTGAGCCTCCGCTGATGCAGCCGCTGGTCCCCCGTCTCCTCCGCTGTCCGCTCCGTCTCCCCGGGTGGCCGCCTTCAACTCCACTCGGCGGCCCGCCTTTACCTCCCCCCAGGGGGTGTCGATAACAACTCCTCCCGGCTGGCTGCCCCCACCTCCTCCTGGATGTCCGGTGACCGTTCCTCCCGGCGGGACGGCCGCCCCCTCCTCCCGGCGCACTGGTTACACCTCCTCCCGGCGGGCTGTCAGGCGCCGCTGACAGCAGCATGCCATGACAACGGGAGCGGCCAAATCCGGCATAGGATTTGGCCGCTCTTTTGAATAGGGGTTGTCGGTAGTGATGAGCACCGGAAATTTTTCGGGTTTTGTGTTTTGGTTTTGGGTTCGGTTCCGCGGCCGTGTTTTGGGTTCGAACGCGTTTTGGCAAAACCTCACCGAATTTTTTTTGTCGGATTCGGGTGTGTTTTGGATTCGGGTGTTTTTTTTCAAAAAACCCTAAAAAACAGCTTAAATCATAGAATTTGGGGTTCATTTTGATCCCAAAGTATTATTAACCTCAATAACCATAATTTCCACTCATTTTCAGTCTATTCTGAACACCTCACACCTCACAATATTATTTTTAGTCCTAAAATTTGCACCGAGGTCGCTGGATGGCTAAGCTAAGCGACCCAAGTGGCCGACACAAACACCTGGCCCATCTAGGAGTGGCACTGCAGTGTCACGCAGGATGGCCCTTCCAAAAAACACTCCCCAAACAGCACATGACGCAAAGAAAAAAAGAGGCGCAATGAGGTAGCTGTATGAGTAAGCTAAGCGACCCTAGTGGCCGACACAAACACCTGGCCCATCTAGGAGTGGCACTGCAGTGTCACGCAGGATGGCCCTTCCAAAAAACACTCCCCAAACAGCAGCACATGACGCAAAGAAGAAAAAAAAGAGGCGCAATGAGGTAGATGTGTGAGTGAGCTAAGCGACCCTAGTGGCCGACACAAACACCTGGCCCATCTAGGAGTGGCACTGCAGTGTCACGCAGGATGGCCCTTCCAAAAAACACTCCCCAAACAGCACATGACGCAAAGAAAAAAAGAGGCGCAATGAGGTAGCTGTGTGAGTAAGCTAAGCGACCCTAGTGGCCGACACAAACACCTGGCCCATCTAGGAGTGGCACTGCAGTGTCACGCAGGATGGCCCTTCGAAAAAACACTCCCCAAACAGCACATGACGCAAAGAAAAAAAGAGGCGCAATGAGGTAGCTGTGTGAGTAAGCTAAGCGACCCTAGTGGCCGACACAAACACCTGGCCCATCTAGGAGTGGCACTGCAGTGTCACGCAGGATGGCCCTTCCAAAAAACACTCCCCAAACAGCAGCACATGACGCAAAGAAGAAAAAAAAGAGGCGCAATGAGGTAGATGTGTGAGTAAGCTAAGCGACCCTAGTGGCCGACACAAACACCTGGCCCATCTAGGAGTGGCACTGCAGTGTCACGCAGGATGGCCCTTCCAAAAAACACTCCCCAAACAGCACATGACGCAAAGAAAAAAAGAGGCGCAATGAGGTAGCTGTGTGAGTAAGCTAAGCGACCCTAGTGGCCGACACAAACACCTGGCCCATCTAGGAGTGGCACTGCAGTGTCACGCAGGATGGCCCTTCCAAAAAACACCCCCCAAACAGCACATGACGCAAAGAAAAATGAAAGAAAAAAGAGGTGCAAGATGGAATTGTCCTTGGGCCCTCCCACCCACCCTTATGTTGTATAAACAGGACATGCACACTTTAACCAACCCATCATTTCAGTGACTCGGTCTGCCACAAGACTGTGACTGAAATGACGGGTTGGTTTGGACCCCCACCAAAAAAGAAGCAATTAATCTCTCCTTGCACAAACTGGCTCTACAGAGGCAAGATGTCCACCTCATCATCATCCTCCGATATATCACCGTGTACATCCCCCTCCTCACAGATTATCAATTCGTCCCCACTGGAATCCACCATCTCAGCTCCCTGTGTACTTTGTGGAGGCAATTGCTGCTGGTCAATGTCTCCACGGAGGAATTGATTATAATTCATTTTAATGAACATCATCTTCTCCACATTTTCTGGATGTAACCTCGTACGCCGATTGCTGACAAGGTGAGCGGCGGCACTAAACACTCTTTCGGAGTACACACTTGTGGGAGGGCAACTTAGGTAGAATAAAGCCAGTTTGTGCAAGGGCCTCCAAATTGCCTCTTTTTCCTGCCAGTATAAGTACGGACTGTCTGACGTGCCTACTTGGATGCGGTCACTCATATAATCCTCCACCATTCTTTCAATGGGGAGAGAATCATATGCAGTGACAGTAGACGACATGTCCGTAATCGTTGTCAGGTCCTTCAGTCCGGACCAGATGTCAGCATCAGCAGTCGCTCCAGACTGCCCTGCATCACCGCCAGCGGGTGGGCTCGAAATTCTGAGCCTTTTCCTCGCACCCACAGTTGCGGGAGAATGTGAAGGAGGAGATGTTGACAGGTCGTGTTCCGCTTGACTTGACAATTTTGTCACCAGCAGTTCTTTGAACCCCAGCAGACTTGTGTCTGCCGGAAAGAGAGATCCAAGGTAGGTTTTAAATCTAGGATCGAGCACGGTGGCCAAAATGTAGTGCTCTGATTTCAACAGATTGACCACCCGTGAATCCTTGTTAAGCGAATTAAGGGCTCCATCCACAAGTCCCACATGCCTAGCGGAATCGCTCTGTGTTAGCTCCTCCTTCAATGTCTCCAGCTTCTTCTGCAAAAGCCTGATGAGGGGAATGACCTGACTCAGGCTGGCAGTGTCTGAACTGACTTCACGTGTGGCAAGTTCAAAAGGTTGCAGAACCTTGCACAACGTTGAAATCATTCTCCACTGCGCTTGAGACAGGTGCATTCCACCTCCTATATCGTGCTCAGTTGTATAGGCTTGAATGGCCTTTTGCTGCTCCTCCAACCTCTGAAGCATATAGAGGGTTGAATTCCACCTCGTTACCACTTCTTGCTTCAGATGATGGCAGGGCAGGTTCAGGCGTTTTTGGTGTTGCTCCAGTCTTCTGTACGTGGTGCCTGTACGCCGAAAGTGTCCCGCAATTCTTCTGGCCACCGACAGCATCTCTTGCACGCCCCTCTCGTTTTTTAAATAATTCTGCACCACCAAATTCAAGGTATGTGCAAAACATGGGACGTGCTGGAATTTGCCCATATTTAATGCACACACAATATTGCTGGCGTTGTCCGATGCCACAAATCCACAGGAGAGTCCAATTGGGGTAAGCCATTCTGCGATGATCTTCCTCAGTTGCCGTAAGAGGTTTTTAGCTGTGTGCGTATTCTGGAAACCGGTGATACAAAGCGTAGCCTGCCTAGGAAAGAGTTGGCGTTTGCGAGATGCTGCTACTGGTGCCGCCGCTGCTGTTCTTGCGGCGGGAGTCCATACATCTACCCAGTGGGCTGTCACAGTCATATAGTCCTGAGCCTGCCCTGCTCCACTTGTCCACATGTCCGTGGTTAAGTGGACATTGGGTACAACTGAGTTTTTAGGACACTGGTGAGTCTTTTTCTGAGGCCTGTGTACATTTTCGGTATCGCCTGCCTAGAGAAATGGAACCTAGATGGTATTTGGTACCGGGGACACAGTACCTCCAACAAGTCTCTAGTTGCCTCTGCAGTAATGATGGATACCGGAACCACGTTTCTCACCGCCCAGGATGCCAAGGCCTCAGTTATCCGCTTTGCAGCAGGATGACTGCTGTGATATATCATCTTCCTCGCAAAGGACTGTTGGACAGTCAATTGCTTGGTGGAAGTAGTAAAAGTGGTCTTACGAGTACGACTTCCCCTCTGGGATGACCATCGACTCCCAGCAGCAACAACAGCAGCGCCAGCAGCAGTAGGCGTTACACGCAAGGATGCATCGGAGGAATCCCAGGCAGGAGAGGACTCGTCAGAATTGCCAGTGACATGGCCTGCAGGACTATTGGCATTCCTAGGGAAGGAGGAAATTGACACTGAGGGAGTTGGTGGGGTGGTTTGCGTGAGCTTGGTTACAAGAGGAAGGGATTTACTGGTCAGTGGACTGCTTCCGCTGTCGCCCAAAGTTTTTGAACTTGTCACTGACTTATGATGAATGCGCTGCAGGTGACGTATAAGGGAGGATGTTCCGTGGTGGTTAACGTCCTTACCCCTACTTATTACAGCTTGACAAAGGCAACACACGGCTTGACAAATGTTGTCCGCATTTCTGTTGAAATACTTCCACACCGAAGAGCTGATTTTTTTGGTATTTTCACCAGGCATGTCAATGGCCCTATTCCTCCCACGGACAACAGGTGTCTCCCCGGGTGCCTGACTTAAACAAACCACCTCACCATCAGAATCCTCCTGGTCAATTTCCTCCCCAGCGCCAGCAACACCCATATCCTCCTCATCCTGGTGTACTTCAACACTGACATCTTCAATCTGACTATCAGGAACTGGACTGCGGGTGCTCCTTCCAGCACTTGCAGGGGGCGTGCAAATGGTGGAAGGCGCATGCTCTTCACGTCCAGTGTTGGGAAGGTCAGGCATCGCAAACGACACAATTGGACTCTCCTTGTGGATTTGTGATTTCGAAGAACGCACAGTTCTTTGCTGTGCTTTTGCCAGCTTGAGTCTTTTCATTTTTCTAGCGAGAGGCTGAGTGCTTCCATCCTCATGTGAAGCTGAACCACTAGCCATGAACATAGGCCAGGGCCTCAGCCGTTCCTTGCCACTCCGTGTGGTAAATGGCATATTGGCAAGTTTACGCTTCTCCTCTGACAATTTTATTTTAGATTTTTGAGTCCTTTTTTTACTGATATTTGGTGTTTTGGATTTTACATGCTCTGTACTATGACATTGGGCATCGGCCTTGGCAGACGACGTTGCTGGCATTTCATCGTCTCGGCCATGACTAGTGGCAGCAGCTTCAGCACGAGGTGGAAGTCGATCTTGATCTTTCCCTATTTTTGGAACCTCAACATTTTTGTTCTCCATATTTTAATAGGCACAACTAATAGGCACCTCAGGTAAACAATGGAGATGGATGGATACTAGTATACATATGGATGGACGAGCGACTGCCGACACAGAGGTAGCTACAGCCGTGGACTACCGTACTGCGTCTGCTGCTAATATAGACTGGATGATAATGATATAAAAAATATATATATATCACTACTGCAGCCGGACAGGTATATATTATATAATGACGGACCTGCTGGACACTGTCAGCAGCACTGCAGACTCCTAAAGTAAGCTACTAGTAGTATCAAGAAGATAGAAAAAAAAAAAACCACCACAGGTAGGTGGTATACAATTATGGATGGACGAGCGACTGCCGACACAGAGGTAGCTACAGCCGTGGACTACCGTACTGCATCTGCTGCTAATATAGACTGGATGATAATGATATAAAATATATATATATATATATCACTACTGCAGCCGGACAGGTATATATTATATAATGACGGACCTGCTGGACACTGTCAGCAGCACTGCAGACTCCTAAAGTAAGCTACTAGTAGTATCAAGAAGATAGAAAAAAAAAAAAACACCACAGGTAGGTGGTATACAATTATGGATGGACGAGCGACTGCCGACACAGAGGTAGCTACAGCCATGGACTACCGTACTGCGTCTGCTGCTAATATAGACTGGATGATAATGATATAAAAAATATATATATATATCACTACTGCAGCCGGACAGGTATATATTATATAATGACGGACCTGCTGGACACTGTCAGCAGCACTGCAGACTCCTAAAGTAAACTACTAGTAGTATCAAGAAGATAGAAAAAAAAACACCACAGGTAGGTGGTATACAATTATGGATGGACGAGCGACTGCCGACACAGAGGTAGCTACAGCCGTGGACTACCGTACTGCGTCTGCTGCTAATATAGACTGGATGATAATGATATAAAATATATATATATATATATCACTACTGCAGCCGGACAGGTATATATTATATAATGACGGACCTGCTGGACACTGTCAGCAGCACTACAGACTCCTAAAGTAAGCTACTAGTAGTATCAAGAAGATAGAAAAAAACAAAACACCACAGGTAGGTGGTATACAATTATGGATGGACGAGCGACTGCCGACACAGAGGTAGCTACAGCCGTGGACTACCATACTGCGTCTGCTGCTAATATAGACTGGATGATAATGATATAAAAAATATATATATATATATATATCACCACTGCAGCCGGACAGGTATATATTATATAATGACGGACCTGCTGGACACTGTCAGCAGCACTGCAGACTCCTAAAGTAAGCTACTAGTAGTATCAAGAAGATAGAAAAAAAAAACACCACAGGTAGGTGGTATACAATTATGGATGGACGAGCGACTGCCGACACAGAGGTAGCTACAGCCGTGGACTACCGTACTGCGTCTGCTGCTAATATAGACTGGATGATAATGATATAAAAAATATATATATATCACTACTGCAGCCGGACAGGTATATATTATATAATGACGGACCTGCTGGACACTGTCAGCAGCACTGCAGACTCCTAAAGTAAGCTACTAGTAGTATAAAGAAGATAGAAAAAAAAAAAACACCACAGGTAGGTGGTATACAATTATGGATGGACGATCGACTGCCGACACAGAGGTAGCTACAGCCGTGGACTACCGTACTGCGTCTGCTGCTAATATAGACTGGATGATAATGATATAAAAAATATATATATATCACTACTGCAGCCGGACAGGTATATATTATATAATTAATGACGGACCTGCTGGACACTGTCAGCAGAATGCGTTTATAGAATAAAAACACCACACGACGAGTGTTTAACTTTTTCAGGCAGACAATCACAATATACTGGTGGTCAGACAGTGGTCACTGGTCAGTCACACTGGCAGTGGCACTCTGGCAGCAAAAGTGTGCACTGTTAAATAATATGTACTCCTGCTACTGCTCCCCAGTCTCCCCCACAATTAAGCTGTGTGAGCACTGAGCACTCAGCACAGTCAGATATACATAGATGATGCAGCAGACTGAGGCTGAGCACAGATATGGTATACTGTTACTGTGTCACTGTGTATCGTTTTTTTTCAGGCAGAGAACGGATTATATTAAATAATAATATAATAAAAAAACTGCACTGGTGGTCACTGGTCAGTCACTAGTAAACTCTGCACTCTCTGAGTACTCCTAAGCTCCAGTAAATCAAGTGTCTCACTCTCACTCTCTCTCTTCTAATCTAAATGGAGAGGACGCCAGCCACGTCCTCTCCCTATGAATCTCAATGCACGTGTGAAAATGGCGGCGACGCGCGGCTCCTTATATAGAATCCGAGTCTCGCGATAGAATACGAGCCTCGCGAGAATCCGACAGCGGGATGATGACGTTCGGGCGCGCTCGGGTTAGCCGAGCAAGGCGGGAAGATCCGAGTCTGCCTCGGACCCGTGTAAAAAGCGTGAAGTTCGGGGGGGTTCGGTTTCCGAGAAACCGAACCCGCTCATCACTGGTTGTCGGGTCCATTCCGACAACTGCATGTCGGAATGGACCCGACTCTTATTGAATATACCCAATAGTGGTAAATTACTAAGGTGAAAGTTTTTTTTAGAACGGTGATGTTGCCCATAGCAACCAATCAGATTGTATCTATTATCTTCTAGAAGCAGCTAGATAAATGTTACGTAGAATTTTTTGCTATGGGCAACATCACCAATTATAAAAAAACTCCCACCTTAGTAAATTTACCCCATAGGGGGTTATTCAGAGTTGTTAGCAAACCAAAAAAGTTAGCAATTGGTCAAAACCATGTAGCACTGCAGGTAGGGCAGATGTAACGTGCAGATTAATTTAGATTTGGGTGGGGTGTGTTCAAACTGAAATCTAAGTTGCAGTGTAGAAATAATGCAGCCAGTATTTACCCTGCACAGAAACAATATAGGTGGTCATTCCGAGTTGATCGCTCGTTATTTTTTTTTCGCAACGGAGCGATTAGTCGCTAATGAGCATGCGCAATGTCCGCAGTGCGACTGCGCCAAGTAAATTTGCTATGCAGTTAGGTATTTTACTCACGGCATTACGAGGTTTTTCTTCGTTCTGGTGATCGTAATGTGATTGACAGGAAGTGGGTGCTTCTGGGCGGAAACTGGCCGTTTTATGGGTGTGTGAAAAAATGCTGCCGTTTCTGGGAAAAACGCGGGAGTGTCTGAAGAAATGGGGGAGTGTCTGGGCGAACGCTGGGAGTGTTTGTGACGTCAAACCAGGAACGAAACTGACTGAACTGATCGCAGTTGCCGAGTAAGTCTGGAGCTACTCAGAAACTGCTAAGAAGTGTCTATTCGCAATTCTGCTAATCTTTCGTTCGCAATTTTACTATGCTAAGATTCACTCCCAGTAGGCGGCGGCTTAGCGTGTGCAAAGCTGCTAAAAGCAGCTTGCGAGCGAACAACTCGGAATGAGGGCCAATATAACCCACCCAAATCTAAATCTCTCTGCACATGTTAGATCTGCCCACCTGCAGTGCAGCATGATTTTGCCCAGTTGCCAACTTTTTTGGTTTGATAACAACTATGAATAACCCCCATAAGCCATAGCTGCTGCTATGTACCAAATTCTGTTAACACCCACACTGTTAGGTTGTATTGTTTTTTTCCACTAATCTTTGGCTATTTGGAAGTTCGATTCTCACCATGGCTTTGTGTGTGTAGTTTGTATATTCTCCCTGTGCTTGCGTGGGTTTTGTCTGGGTACTCAGGTTTCCTCCCACAATCCAAAAACATACTAGTATGTTAATTGGCTTCCAACAAAAAAATAAATACACATTTTACCTTAGTGTGTAAGTGTGTGCATGCACATGTGTTTAGGCCAGAATTGATGGGTAAAGTGGTTCTTGTCTTCCATCAAAATTCTTGATCATGTTTCAATGCATGTTCATTATTATACAGGTTGAGTATCCCTTATCCAAAATGCTTGGGACCAGACGTATTTTGGATATCGGATTTTTCCGTATTTTGGAATAATTGCATACCATAATAAGATATCATGGTGATGGGACCTAAATCTAAGCACAGAATGCATTTATGTTACATATACACCTTAAACACACAGCCTGAAGGTAATTTTAGCCAATATTTTTTATAACTTTGTGCATTGAACAAAGTGTGTGTACATTCACACAATTAATTTATGTTTCATATACACCTTATACACACAGCCTAAAGGTCATTTAATACAATATTTTTAATAACTTTGTGTATTAAACAAAGTTTGTGTACATTGAGTCATCAAAAAACAAAGGTTTCACTATCTCACTCTCATTCAAAAAAGTCCGTATTTCGGAATATTGCGTATTTCGGAATATTTGGATATGGGATACTCAACCTGTACTATTAATTCTACCAAACAATAAGATATAAAGAAAGCACTAAGAAGTCAAATCTTGTTTAATACTATTATTAAGAAACTGTAATCAGCATGTAATAATACTTTGTAACTGATGTACCTAAAATTGTATTGATAAGCATCATCATAAAAATTCAATAAATCTTCAATTAATTAAATAAAATTAAATATTTAAAAAATCTGCAAATCTGTAATTTGCTGGCAGCAATATACAGTATCATTTGCAAAAAGTGAGTTTTTATACTGTTCTGGCTTCCTGTATTCTTCCTTAATATCAGTGCTCAATCAACTTCTCGCAGCTATTATATTATATTATATTATAGCTAAGTTTTTAATACTGAGGACATATACTAAAGGAAACTAGGTGAATCTGTAGTCAGCGTTTCTAAAACATTTTAGGAGGGATGCTTGGGAATTTGACATTCCGAGAATATAATTCTTAAAATATATAGAGAAGATGGAGTACCACTTGGGCTCCCATCTCAATGTCATACCTTGGCTTGGGGAGTTGAGCATGCACAAGTCTTCCACCCAGCCAGAACAGTAACAAACATCAAGTATCTGATCTTAAACATTTGTATGAACATGCACTTTACACAGCTAAACTTCCAGTAACCAAAGAATACTGAAGGAGTAATAAGAAGAACACAGGGACAAATTCAATGTTTGCCTTAACAAGAAATATGGTACAGGGTTGTACTGGCTGACACCAAATGGGTTGTAATAAAAAGTACATAGCGAGGTCTACACTACTGTGTGGGAGAACAAATTTCCCTAATAAGTTTCAGAAAGTGTATGTAAGAAAATGGATTATCTCCACCACTGAATCTAGAACCACAAAGTGTCATACACTAGAACCTACAATCTAAAAAGCAAATAAAACCTGGGGTTCTTCTTGGAATTTGAGAGGAAATTGGAACACCCAGAGAAAATCCACACAACATCCAGAACATACATAATCCACACAGATGATCAATGACCTCAGTACTGTAAGGCAGTAATGCTAACCACTACACCATGGTGGTCATTCCGAGTTGTTCGCTCGCTAGCTGCTTTTAGCAACATTGCAAACGCTAGGCCGCCGCCCTCTGGGAGTGTATCTTAGCATAGCAGAATAGCGAACGAAAGATTAGCAGAATTGCTACTAAATAATTCCTTGCCGTTTCTGAGTAGCTCCAGACCTACTCCTAGATTGCGATCAGCTCGGTCCGTTTAGTTCCTGGTTTGACGTCACAAACACGCCCTGTGTTCGGCCAGCCACTCCCCCGTTTCTCCAGCCACTCCTGCGTTTTTGCCTGACACGCCTGCGTTTTTTAGCACACTCCCTGAAAACGCTCAGTTACCACCCAGAAATGCCCCTTTCTTGTCAATCACTCACTGATCAGCAGTGCGACTGAAAAGCGCTGCAAGAACAACAGCAAAACTGCTAAGTTTTTAGTTAAATAACTAAGCGCATGCGCGCTGCGTACCATGCGCATTTAGCAGCAAATCGCAGCATAGCGAAAATCGGCAACGAGCGAACAACTCGGAATGACCACCCATACGTGCTGCAAATCCTGATGTTAATCCTGCTCTCCTTATTTTCAAGATCCTCGGTTTTATCTTAAGAATTGGTTTCCTTTGCACATGTCATGGACTTTGAAGTTGAGTTAGAATCCACTTTATTTTCCAGAACTGTTTTTTTTTTTTTTTTTAATGTTCTTATTGTTTCTTAGAGCTCTTGCAATCTTTGGAAGTTTAAATGTAAATAAACTCTTTAGTCTTCTATTATGTCCTGTACTGTATGTCACTTTGGGGCAGATGTATTAAGCCTGGAGAAGTGATAAAGCAGTGATAAGTGCAAGGTGATAATGCACCAGCCACTCAGCTCCTAACTGTCAATTTACATATTGGAGCTGATTGGCTGGTACCTTATCACCTTGCACTTATCACTGCTTTATCACTTCTCCAGGCTTAATACATCTGCCCCTTTTTGTTGCTAGTGTATTTGCAGATTCTACTTCAGGTGCAGGGTTCACTGGAGGGTACGATGAAAGTGAAGAATACATAGTTTTTCTGATGCAAAAAATACTTTGTGACCTCCGGGGAAGTTCCCGTTTTGCTGGGTGAGAGAAATTGGATATGGATTGCTATATCAAGAACGGTACTCTATTTCTTATCCAGTAAACCAGTGAGGCAGTGGGTATGTTTAATAGTATAACAGTTCTCTCATTGAAATATAAAACTTTATTTGACAGCCACAGGAGGGCAGCAAAACTTTAATTATGATTGGCTTGTTGCGCTTTGCATGGAAAGCCTTATTAAAGCAATTGTCACGACAATATCTAAAAGGTTGTGCCAATAAAACACTTCAATTTTAAATGTAAAATTCACTCTTTGTATGTAGATGGTGAGTTCTATATGCCGGTTTATGTGTCCAGCATCCTGTGTGAGTCCTAAAAGTTGTGCGACAAATCCTTATTACTATAATAGTATATGGGGTTTTAGTACTGACAGAAGCCTGTGTCCTACACCTACTGTACATAAACCGAGGAGCAGTGCAGGTCAAAGGTCCAAGAGTGTTGGTGGGAACTTGCCAATACGGATAGTCTGCTGTGCACTGCTTCTTTAGGCAGTGCACAGCAGGTATTAGTTTGGCAAGGGCACACAGTAATGGTAGGACACAGGCTCCAAGACCTGGCATATGGCTGGATTCCATGTAACCCCATGTTATGGCTCAGAAGCGCATATACAAAGCAGGGGAAGTAGAGATATTCTCCAAAGTTTTAACCTTGCTTCTAGGTTATGGAGATATTTGATAGAGGGGCCAAGTGATTAACAGGTGAGAGACTAGGTAGGCATCTACTTCAGATTCCCTTCTAATAGTTACCAGCCCTTTTTATATAAACGTTTCTCTACAGATAGAGTATGCAAACTAATGGTTATGGATCAATGGGTCGACCTGGATAAGGTCGACAGTCATTAGGTAGACTGCTATTGGTCGACATGTACAAAGTTGACATTGGAAAAATGTCAATACATGAAAAGGTTGACATGAGGTTTTTTTATGTTCTTGGTATCGTTTTCTCCGTAAAATTACTAGCAATCTGAGTTAGTGCACCACGTCCCCTTGTATGCTGCGGGCAAGGTTACTATTCTCAACTATAGTCTACGTGGATGGTAAAATATGAAAAAGTTAAAAATAAAAATAAAAAACTTGTAAAAAAACTCATGTCAACCTTTTCCTGTTTCGACATTAACATGTCAACCCCTTAACAATGTTGACCTTTTGTTTATGTCGACCTAATGCATGTTGACCAAAAGTGGTCAACTTATTGACTGTCGACCTACCATGCAGGTAACAAACTAACCGTAGTTGTAGCTGAATGCGAAGTTAGGTTGTGGTGAACTGGGAAAGCAGGAGCATGCGAGAGCTCAGACTGCTGTCTTTTCAAACTGAATTAATACATTTGCTAAAATCTACAGCTTCAAGATTACAATTAGGAATAATTAGGGATATGCTTATTATTTCAGCAAAAACGGTCAGAAAATAAAATAAGACTAAAATGGAAATTCCACTTATCAGTTTGAGATGTGGATTTAAATGTGTGGCTTTCCCTTTTAATATTCAACTAATTATATTTAACAAATGCAACCTCTTAGGCCTGTTTAGACGCTCACACTTTGGGTCACTATGTGTCGGAGGTTTTTTAAATATCAAGTTTACCTTAGGGTTAAAGGCCAATGTTTTGGGGTCATTGGGATCCACTACCGAAGGGTATGGCTCAAATATAATACTTTTGCGTGGTGACTCCAGGGCAGCTCGACACATTGCTACCAGTAGACCCACTACCTACAGAGGACATAAAGGACAGGTTACATGCAAGCTTTCCTAGTGACACATAATATGACATTTTGATAAATATCTTTACCTCAGCTCCCGTGGCCACTTCTTCAGCTGCCCCAGACATCACACCCAGAGTGTAAAATGAGAAAACACAGAGCTCTCTAGTACACACTGCTGGCTGCAGGAGGCAAGATGAACAACATGGAGGGTAAATGGGAAAGGAGCAACATAACATGATTTCATATGTAAAGTCTAATGTCATAGGCTAACCTTGAGCATGGATGCATTCTGGAAGACATGCTGTTCATCACATACTACACAGTATTCATTCAGAGTGGGGAGACGCTGTTCTGCATACTTCATTATCTATTTGAAGAGAAAAAAACATAAAGTATGATAATTAGTATTATGTATTTGTATGGCATCACCAAGTGCCCATAGCGACATATCAGATGAAATATAATGCACAGTACAGGGGGGGAATAAAAATGAAACAGTGCGATAAGGATACTGCTAAATGAGTGACAGTAACAGCCAATGACCCAGTGCCCTGGGCAGACAGGAAGTATCAGAGTCACAGACTGTGGGGTAAATTTACTAAGATGGGAGTTCTGTTTAAGACGGGAGGTTGCAACCAATCAGAATCTACTTCTCATTTATCTAGCACCTTCTAGAAGATAATACCTGGAATCTGATTAGTTGCTATGGGCAACCTCCCATCTTAAATAGAACTCCCATCTTAGTAAATTTACCCCTGGGAATGGAAACGCACTGGTGTCAAGGATAGTACAGGATGCGAACCAAAAGGTTGGGAGCACTGTCCATGAGAGCTTGCTGTCTAGAAGAAAAGTGAAAAGCAGGGAAAGATATATATATATATATATATATATATATACACATATACACATATACAGTATATTTATATATATATATATATATATACAGTATATATAATTTTATATATATATATATATATACAGTATATATATATATATATATATATATATATATATATATATATAGAAGAATACTGTAGAGGGACGAAAAAAAAAGAAAAAAACTGAGTGATCAAAGAAAATACAAATAGAAAGAGAGGTTGGGAATCAATACAAATGTTTTTAGAAAATCTTTGTTGACAACTCACCTGCACCAAAAATCCATACTCCAGAGTAGGTACTGTCTTGCAGTGCCCACTGACCTGCAGGGAGTGAAAGAATGAATCTGAAAACTAACAGAAAAATATGTATGCCTATATGCAGATGTAGCTGCGTTCAGCTTTGCCACCATGCGCCCTAGTTGTGGCAAAGCTGGCGTGGATAATCTTTGCTAAGGGTTTCAACTCAAACCGGAGTATTTACTAAAGGTTGCTTTGTCCTTCTAACCTGAACCTGCTGTTGATTCCTGTCAGTTTGTAAATGGATTATATAGCTGCAAAGCCAACCACAAACCCGCTGCAAAAACATGCTACATGGATCCTGGGGGTGTTTCTTTAATTACATTTTTTCCCCATTAATGGCTGCTCTCTGATTGATCAATGCATGTGAACATCAATTCTGATTGGCTAGAAATAAGTCTTCCAAATAGTGAACTAAGCTATCAAATTGGACACTTTACACAAACATGCCTCTCAGTGGCAACTCATTTTTAGGGAATTTTTGCAGAGCTGTTCCAAACTGCTCTTTGATAAATCTGTGGGTTTATAGTCTCTCAAAGAAAATTGGACAATGGATTTTGGCACAATGGCAGCAGTTTTGAGCTCAGTGAAGTGTTGGGTTGCAAGACCACTGGAAAAACACTGAATTCCTGGCAGTTTTGCAAACCTGCTGCTTATTAAATGTATCCTTCAGAATGAATAGTAACTATTCTACAAAGTGCCGTTGCATGGGTGGTAGATGTGCCAAAACTCACATCTACAACGCATTACACTGACATGCGGGGGGATGCCCAGCACAGGTCAAGTCCTCCCCTGCGTGCCCCCCCAAACATGCGAGCACATCGCACAACGGTGATGCTCTCACATGTTTAGGGATGTCCTCTGCCTACGCAGCCTAGCTTCAAAGGCAGAAGGCAACCCGCCATCATTTGGGTCGCAGCGGTTTTGTGAGAGTCGCACAGCTGCTGCAGTCTGCCTCGCAAAGGGTCCGGAAACGCCTGCATTGTCTGGACCGTACCCCCCCCCACGCCGCCCATAAAACGCTGAGGCAATGCCCCCTCCCGCCCCGCGAACGCCTCTGCCTGTCAATTAGACAGAGGCGTTCGCATATGTGAGATACTGTCACATCTCACAGTGTGAGCACGCGCAGTTAGGCTTCTGCGCATCGCACACTTCAAAAGGCCCCAGCATGCGAGCGTAATTGTGCAGCTTCTGCGCATGTGCACACTTCAAAAGGCCCCAGCATTTGTACCTGCGTTCCATGCTGAATCAGGCCCATAGTAGCTATATTGCTGATATTGTGCCTGTGTCCATAGATTGCAGTCTATTACTGTACATTTGGGCCTAAAGATATGTCAGTAGTAATTTCTCTTAACTAGTCAGTCATATATCTGTGTGTGTTTCACATTGAAGCGCACCTGTGTGGTAGTGGTATGACTTCCATATAGTTCCAGCTTTGGGTTTCTTAGAGTACAGGACACTGATCTATTCATAAGACGGGTGGTACGGAGGTCTGTCCCAGCAAGACCACTTCTGAGATCTGATCCTGTGAGGCTACTCCGGATCGTTGAGTCCTGAACTCCAGGGAAACTAGGCGACCTGCACAAAAGTGGCATTAAGAGAGACTTATAGTAGGTACAGACAAATAGTCAATAAGACTGCAGCAAATGCCTTAAGCAAGAAGACATCTGACATCCTGAGAGAACCTAAAGTTACCAAACACAGAGCCATTCAGTCAGGTAATTTGTGACTTTTTAATTTCCCAGCCATCTCTCCAGGGTGAGGTGAAGAAGACTAACAATCCTGATATAAATTTCAGCTGTATCCATTAGATTTTATCAGGCTTGCTGTTAATTCTGGTCAGCCTGCTGCATGTGGGTGCTGTCAGAGCATCAAAACAACTTACCATGTCTACCATTCTGAAGAGGAACTAATAAACAGCTATAGACAGAAAAGGGTTACTCAGGAAGCTAATAACCATAAAGCATATGCATAGATAGGAAGATGAAGCACGTGGATCCGGGTTTACACCCTTTTCCCAGACTTGTTTCTGGATTTACGCCATTTTTGAACATAATGCTAAATGAATAGTGTTATGATTGGATAAGTATTTTTAATGTGTGCTCTATTGTACTCATATGGAAAGTACATCTTTGATTACTTATATGTAAATGTCATGCTTCAATAAAGAAAAAAAAGAAAAATAAAGAAAAGAAAGGTGCATGGATTTGTGATCAAGAAGACAGCATCCACAGGGGGGTGTGGTATAGCTCATAGACAGTTAAAAGATAGACAGTCATTAGTTAGACACTATATGGTCGACAGTCAAAAGTCAGACAGGGTCAAAAGTCAGACAGGGTCAAAAGTCAGACAGTCAAATGTCAGACAGTCAAAAGTCAGACAGGGTCAAAAGTCAGACAGTCAAAAGTCAGACAGGATCAAAAGTCAGACAGTCAAAAGTGAGACAGTCAAAAGTCAGACAGGGTCATAAGTCAGACACACAAAAAATGATTTTTTTGGTGTTTTTAAAAATTTTTAACCCAAAATTGGTGACATTTGTCCGCTCGCCACGCTTCGGGCTCGGTGTCTCATTCCGCTCCGCTTCGCTCACCACAACTTTACTAAAAGGTAATAGTTTGTGTGACATGGATAGTAAATGAGGCAAAAGTTGTAAAAAACAGAAAAATCAAACATTTTTTTTTGTGTCTGACTTTTGACTGTCTGACTTTTGACCCTGTCTGACTTTTGACTGTCTGACTTTTGACCCTGTCTGACTTTTGACTGTCTGACTTTTGACTGTCTGACTTTTGACCCTGTCTGACTTTTGACTGTCTGACTTTTGACCCTGTCTGACTTTTGACTGTCTGACTTTTGACCCTGTCTGACTTTTGACTGTCTGACTTTTGACCTTGTCTGACTTTTGACTCTGTCTGACTTTTGACTGTCGACCATATAGTCTCTAACTAATGACTGTCTATCTTTTAACTATCTGTCTATAGACAGGAACCCTCCACAGGGACACAAATGTTTGCAGTAGCAGATGGGAGGAGTTGGGTGGATCAAGAGCATTACATGTTCAGCACAGCTTAAGGAGTCTACAATATTTATCAATATTTTCATTAAAGATGTGAATATTATCTATGCTTATTGACCTGAATATTAGCACCACTTACATATGGGAGCTAAGTATGAAATAGTTGTAGCAGGGACAGCGCTTGCCAATACATGCTGTACCTGTGAAGAAAACATCTAAGCTTTGATTTATATACCAAAGCTGAGTGACATCAAAGGCTATCAATGTTAGCCAGCCACATGATCAGCCTACTGAAGTAATACAATAAAACTTGTGTGCATTTCCTGGCTGCCATAACTCTCTTACCTTACAACACAAATTGTCATATCAGCAGATTCAGCTGATAACTGCCATTCTATACTAAGCAGTGACTTTTATACCAAAGCTAACTTACATCAAAAAGGTTGTCTATGTAACAGATAACATCGCTCTACTGAGATGAAAAATCTCAATATGTGTATAATTCATCCCTCCATCTAAGATCATTTTAATTTAACGTTTAAGCTTATTACACACACTGTAATATGTCCTGTAATAGGCTGTTTATGATGTTAGCCAGTGACATGATTAAACTACTGAAGTGAAAAATCACAGCCTGCCTGCATTTTACCTCTGATATCTATTTATCTTTCTATCTATCTCTCTATCTATCTATCTATCTATCTATCTATCTATCTATCTATCTATCTATCTATCTATCATTTAACCACTTAACTGGCGATTTCCCCCCAAAAAAAAACGCTCAGAAATTGTCGGGTTTTTTTAATGAGTGAATTAAGTGAAGAACATGAATTTAGCAATCATTAATTTTTAGGCCAAAACTGAGTGAATCACAATGGATATTTAAGATGTAATAAAGTCACAGAAGAAGCCTACATAGATGATAACTGACAACCTGCTTGCCTTTCACCTCTGATATATCTCAGTCTGTCTATCTGTCGGTCATTAAGGATAAAATAAGCCAATCTTATGCTATAAGAAGTCATATCAGTGGATAAAGCGGATACCTGTCTTTTCCATATTAAGCAGTGTATTTTATAGTAAAGCTGAGTGACATCGCAAAGTTTATGATGTTAGCTAGTCACAAGATTACCCTATTGAGATGATGAATCACAACCTGCCTACATTTCACCTCTGAATATAGGCCTGTCTGTGGAGAAAATATAACAAACATTGGAGAGAGATAAAGTACCAATCAGCTTTTAACTGCCATTTTACAGGATGTGTTTGAACAATGTGTCAGCTTGAGCTGGTGATTCCGAGCTGGGTTCAGGTTTGTAGGCGGATTCTCCGGAATGGAAGTGGGTGGACTGGACCAAGTTCTTATTGGCTTCAAAGGTGTGGGTAGAAACTGGAATTACTGGATTGAGTTCGGACTGGGAGATGGACTCTCCTGGATGGAAACGAGCTGGCTGAATAAAGTTCCTTCGTATGTAGTGGCCATATTTGTGAGCGAAGATAAAGAGGCAATGAGGATGGTGCCAGATCAGTTGGTCCAAGATGGTTGCACCGGGGGATGCGAGAACACCAGTATACCGTGATCTGGGACTGAGCTGGACTATTGCAGGCTGTGACAGTAACAGAGGCATCAGTGGCAGAGAGTTGTTGGCAGTTGGACTTACAGGCTAGGTAGGTATGAGCTTAGACAAGCGGAGACTCCGATAATGAAACGGCAAGACTTCAGGAACCAGGAGCAGGAGTTACTCAGGAAACAGGGAGCACAGAGCACAAGCATGAAGACTAGGCTGCGGCAGACATTGCACTGGCATAAGAATGCCCCAGAATGCTCCCAGAAATACCCTGTCCTCTCCTGGGATTGGTGCAGCTTGATATACGTTTTCTTTCTAGTATTTCTTTACCTGGAACCAGGCTCTGATTGGTTCCTCAGATCATGTGATCCTACTGAAGATCGCAGCGCCGCCGGGACTCTGGCCGCCTGGAGCTCTTCCCGCTGTCAGCCTGCCCCCTCCTGCCTCTCGAACCTCCCGCTGATCACCAGCCGCCGATCCCACCAGCCGCCTCCACCCATGCAGTGGTGCGGAGAACAGGTCCACAGTGCCCGGGCAGGTGAGCGCCGGCTCCCCGCAGCTGAATTCCCGCTGGCCGTGAAACAATGCCAGTTAGGAGCTCATTGATTGGTACTTTATCTCTCTCCACTTTATCTCTGTTCAAGGTTTGATTCATCTACCCCAAAATATCCATCTATCTATAGCTAATGTTATTAGCAACGTAATTAAAATCAGGTTACCTTACACAATGAAATGTCAGATCAGCCGCTACAGTTGCAACAGTTCTATACAATTAGTGACTTTTTGCTATAGCTGAATGACATAACAAATGCTGTCTATGATGTTAGCCAGTCACGTGATCAGCCTATGAAGGAGTTAAATATCAACCTAACTACATATCTATCTATTATTTAGGGTAAAATAAGCATACCTTTCAGTCTTGGAAGTCATATTAGCATAAACAGGTGATAATTGACAGTTTTCTACCAAGAAGTGACATCACAAAAGCTGTTTATGCCACATGATCATCCTAGAGAGGTGATAAGTCTCATCTTGCATGCATTTCCCCACTAAGATATATCTCTCTATTCCTTGATCTCTCTGTCCATCTCATTGTATACTCATAAAACATAAAGATCAAAATAAGATGACCTTACTCTTTGAGATTTCCTGTCACCAAATATAGCTGATAACTGACAATTCTTTAGCAATTCCTGACTTGTATACCAGAGCTGAGTGACATCACATTTTTTTAAATGTTGTAAGACAAGCAGATATCAGAGGTGAAATGTAGGCAGGTTGTAATTTATCATCTCAGTAGGCTTTTCTGTGACTGTCTATCATCTAACATTATTTTTTATATATTTATGTTACAATAAGCTTATCTTAAATTGTAAGATATCATTTCAGCACACAGCTAATAAATGACACTTCTATACCAAGCAGTGACTTTAGTAGAAAAGCTGAGTAACAACACAAAAGCTGCTTATGACATAAACAGTCACATGATAAGCTTACTGAGATGATAAACTTCAATTCCAGTTTTCATATTAAAATATTGATGGCAAATGATCCATGTTGCCACAAAAATAAAGTATATACAGTACATGATGTACATAAAAAAAATAATAATATTTTTTTAGTCAAAAATTGCATTCAAAGCATGAAAAATACAGCTACACAACATGCATTGCAGAAAAGATTAAACAAAAATAAACTGGACACACAGATTAGGGCCCTCATTCCGAGTTGATCGCTCGCTAGCTACTTTTAGCAGCCATGCAAACGCATAGTCGCCACCCACGAGGGAGTGTATTTTCGCTTTGCAAGTGTGCGAACGCGTGTGCAGCCGAGCGGGACGAAAACGTTTTTTGCAGTTTCTGAGTAGCTCTGGACTTACTCAGCCCTTGCGATCACTTTAGTCTTTTTGGTCCTGGAATTGACATCAGTCACCCGCCCTGCAAACGCTTGGACACGCCTGCGTTTTTCCAAACACTCCCTGAAAATGGTCAGTTGCCATCCACAAACGCCCTCTTCCTGTCAATCTCCCTGCGATCGGTTGTGCGAATGGATTCTTCGTTAAATCCATCGCCCAGCAACAATCTGCTTTGTACCCGTACGACACGTCTGCGCATTGCGGTGCATACACATGCGCAGTAGTAACCTGTTCGCTGCGCTGCGAAAAATGGCAGCGAACGATCAACTCGGAATGACCCTCCATGTTATGTTGTAAATATATATATATACATATATATATATATATACACACAGAGTAAAAACCACAGCACTCACCGCACCAGAAGCGGGGCACAGCTATGCACTTACCACTCACAGGGTGGGGTGCATGTAACACTGCACTCTCCACCACAGAAGCGGGGTACACAGCTGTACAAAAAGAAAAAATGCTCAAAACTAGCGCTCTATACACATAAAATGAAGATGTTTAATATTGACACGCAGAAATCCCCTGTGTATTCTCTCTCCTGGAAAAACACTTACAGGTTGTTTCTTTCACGTGTGTCCATAAAGGTATCTTTAAACAGCTTACAGATTTCACCCACTGGTATCACAGTATTCTTTCACTATTTAGCTGACAGTGTATAACTTACATTAGATTTCTGTCCCGCGTTCCCATAAAGGTATCTTTATCCTCTCTGTGTGTTGGTATCCAATAGGAATTCCCAGCAGAACACACTTGCTTTCCAAAAAGGATTTTTATTTAAAATACAAAAAAGTCATAAAAATAAGTCCGCATACATGAATTGGAACTGGGTACAGGACGGCTTCGACGCGTTTCTGGGAGTCCACTCCCCTTTTTCAAGAAGACTTCTTGAAAAAGGGGAGTGGACTCCCAGAAACGCGTCGAAGCCGTCCTGTGTCTGTGCTCAGAAGGTCCTGGAGATCGGTGATTCGGATTCCGTGCGGTGCGCTTACCTGTCTGCAGCCGGTGCGTCCTTTCACGGGGTTTTACATCAACTGCCGATACCCAGTTCCAATTCATGTATGCGGACTTATTTTTATGACTTTTTTGTATTTTAAATAAAAATCCTTTTTGGAAAGCAAGTGTGTTCTGCTGGGAATTCCTATTGGATACCAACACACAGAGAGGATAAAGATACCTTTATGGGAACGCGGGACAGAAATCTAATGTAAGGTATACACTGTCAGCTAAATAGTGAAAGAATACTGTGATACCAGTGGGTGAAATCTGTAAGCTGTTTAAAGATACCTTTATGGACACACGTGAAAGAAACAACCTGTAAGTGTTTTTCCAGGAGAGAGAATACACAGGGGATTTCTGCGTGTCAATATTAAACATCTTCATTTTATGTGTATAGAGCGCTAGTTTTGAGCATTTTTTCTTTTTGTGTAAATCTGTGTCAAATAGGAGGTATTGGGTGTTTCCTCTATTGCATTAGAACTAGCAGCAATTAACAAGCGCAAGGCTGCTATCAATTTCTTTTTTGAAGGGGTACACAGCTGTACTTACCACTCACAGGGCGCGGTGCATGTAGCCCATGACCACATCGCTCTAATAAATACAAACAGAGAACCCAGCACTCACCAAAGTAAACTCACTTATCCTCAACAATTCAATAAATAAATGATGGGGGTTTAGTTGGTGGATTGGTCAATGCACGGAAGCCTGTATACCGATTCAAGGTACCCCACCTTCATACAGGTCCTACACTATCACAGAGTCTTAAAACCTGACTACCACACTGCTGCATCATCTGCCTGCTAGATGTAATGTGTACCTGCCACAGACTTTATGGCTTTTAAAGGCACACTAGTCACCTATTGCACTGGCTCAAAGATGATTGCTAAAAAACAGCTGAGACAGGTTCAGGATAATAAAGTCCACACAGGGGTGCATGAGAAAGCTAGTGGCCACGGTTAATAAGAGCTAACCATAGATTAACCCCTTCAGTGTGGTAGTCAGGTTTTAAGACTCTGTGATAGTGTAGGACCTGTATGAAGGTGGGGTACCTTGAATCGGTATACAGGCTTCCGTGCATTGGCCAATCCACCAACTAAACCCCCATCATTTATTTATTGAATTGTTGAGGATAAGTGAGTTTACTTTGGTGAGTGCTGGGTTCTCTGTTTGTATTTATTAGAGCGATGTGGTCATGGGCTACATGCACCCCGCCCTGTGAGTGGTAAGTACAGCTGTGTACCCCGCTTCTGTGGTGGAGAGTGCAGTGTTACATGCACCCCACCCTGTGAGTGGTAAGTGCATAGCTATGCCCCGCTTCTGGTGCGGTGAGTGCTGTGGTTTTTACTCTGTGTGTATATGAAGGGGTTAATCTATGGTTAGCTCTTATTAACCGTGGCCACTAGCTTTCTCATGCACCCCTGTGTGGACTTTATTATCCTGAACCTGTCTCAGCTGTTTTTTAGCAATCATCTTTGAGCCAGTGAAATAGGTGACTAGTGTGCCTTTAAAAGCCATAAAGTCTGTGGCAGGTACACATTACATCTAGCAGGCAGATGATGCAGCAGTGTGGTAGTCAGGTTTTAAGACTCTGTGATAGTGTAGGACCTGTATGAAGGTGGGGTACCTTGAATCGGTATACAGGCTTCCGTGCATTGGCCAATCCACCAACTAAACCCCCATCATTTATTTATTGAATTGTTGAGGATAAGTGAGTTTACTTTGGTGAGTGCTGGGTTCTCTGTTTGTATATATATATATATATATATATATACACACACACACACACACACACACACACACACACACACACACGCACACATGCACACCACACACAGTGTCTTGCAAAAATGTTCAATCCCCTAACTGGCTTTTCTTATTTACAAATTGCACTTACACAGGTTGTTCAAGACAGTACATATTTTGTGAACTATTAAGCTCAGAATTTAAAAGCTTTACCTTTTCTTGTTTTGCTAACTTTATTTATTGAAAGATTGTCAAATGTATAAAGCAAGGAGGGGGATACAAAAGGGGAAAAAAGTAGATGGTGGGAGAGAGCAGTGGTTTACTGGAAGAGACATACATGATAACTATTATCATAGCAAACAATAGAGAAATCTAGAGGTGGTGGGCAGACTACAGTCATGCCAAACTTATAGACCTGCTCAGAGGCCATGGGAGAATGGAGAGGATGCTCCATAATGAAAGCCAGGCGTACCAAATTGCTGAAAAGTAATGAGAAGAATTGGGAGATTGCACAGGAGATATACTAATTTATTTAAAAAAAACTAGACTTTCTTAACAATTAAGCTAAGGGTAGATGAGTAGGAAAATCTTACAACAGGACACATTCAAAATATGCCAGATCTGATCATGTGTTTGGGTATATCAGGGATGGACATAGAAGAAAGTAAGAAGGGCCGTGGGGAACATGGGTCTGGTTGTTACAACTGAAGGATCCACTTCTTTGACGAGTCCGTATTCTCCGTAGGTCTTCAGGACAGTGACCTTTGTACACCCCATGTTAAGACTTGTAGACCTCTCCAGCAGGTCTTCTAACCTACTGTATAATATCCGCTTTTCCTTTAAGGCTCTATATGCCAACTGGTACTGGGATCCCACCAAGACTTAAGCCACTGTTGTTAGTACAAACTTAACCTGGAATGACCCTAATCAATGCCGGTATAGAAGAAGACACTAAAACTAAACTAAAAGATGAAGACTGGGAAATACAAGTCAAGAGAAAAAACAATACTGCGGAGAGGAAGGAGACCAAAAAGCATGAGAAATATGTTTGGCATGTTTAGAGTATGAATAAGGAAGAGGATTTTACTGAACAGAAGGAGGATAAACAATAGACACTAAAACACAGCACTCTCCCAAACTCTAGGCAGCTTTCGGGTGAGGGCAGTACATAAAGTATGTAAACAGACAATACACTAGAGAAAGACGTTAGACCAAACAACAAAGAGATAGAGCCACTAACAGTGGGAGTACTGAAGGTATACAGGCAATATAGGTAACAGAGGAAACACAAGATTGAATAGCAAGAAGATGAGGCGTAATATTAGCAGAAGTAACAAAAGCAACACAACAGATCATGCAACTGAGACAGAGTTGGAAGCTGATAATTATGCGACTGACACAGAGCTAGACACAGGAATACTGCAGAGGATGGTAGTAGTATAACTAGACAAAGGTATCCATGGCTAGTACTATAACCTAGAGACAAGGACTTCCGCTGAAACCAGGAACTATGACCAGCAGGGAGTGAAAGACAGACAACACATATATAGGAGACAAGAGCCAATGAGAGTCACAGCACAGCCAGCCTCCCCTAATTACCAACTCTCTGCAGCTGTACTGCTGCATGTCCATCAGCCTACTGATTTTCACAAGAGACAACAGGCTGGTGTCAGCTAACAAAGCATTCCAAACAGGTGTGCTGCTACACATAGAAGCCAGCTTCCAGGTTGTTTGGAGATAGCCAGAAACACAAACAGAAATGAGACACAGCATGGAATCATAACACTGGTGATGTACTTCTTTCCAAAGCAGTGTGAGTTTGGGACATTCCCAAAAAAATGTGAAGCAGGGTGCCATCCCATTCACAGTTACACCTGCATAAAAGTGATACCGGAGGGTTGATGCATACTATTTTGCAGATTTTATTTATTTAAAAAAAATAATCTGCAGCCAAATAATGAAAGTGTCTTTATGAGCCTACTAGCTTGCAATAAAAATACTGTCTGGAACAATTGTGTAAGTGTTATCTGTAATATAGACAAATCTGTTGAATTTTTAGGGGCTTGAATACTTTTGCAAGCCACTGAGTTTTTATGTGTATATATACTGTATATATAGGTACAAAACTTATATTTGAGAGAAAAAAAAGAGGAAACTCTAGTTTCTGCATGGTTATAAGCGTGAGGCAATTGATTAATATAGCCCTACATGCAGGAGTGTGCAGACTGAAAGAGAGAGATTTTGTTTTCGGGATAAAATGAGGCACACTTTAAGCAATGCAATAAAAGATCTTCAAACACACAACCATCAAACATATAATACAGATATTCGTGACCCCTTACCCTTCTAATTACTTTCAGACATAACTGAGGCTAAATCAAGCAAAAATGTAGTTTCAAGAAAATAAAGAATAAAAGTTTAATTAATATAAAGGGACAGAATGGGCTTCCTAAGATTTGTACAGTTGGACATTGATGAAATACCCTAAAAGCAGGTTTACTCTGTGTACACAAAAAAAAACAAACACTGAAGAGTTGTAAGATTTTCATTTTGTAAACGTAGGTCATTTACAAATTTAAAATCTTACAACTCTTCAGTGTAAGATTTGTTTTGAGTCAAAGCAAAAAAAACAAAAAGAGTAAGAATGAAGGGTATTCCTACAAAGCATATAGGCTGCTGTAATCAATGAGGGAGACTGGTTTTAAGCAAGGGTTCTCAACTCAAGTCCTCAAGTACCACCAACAGATCACGGTTTGTGAATTTCTCTATTCATGCACAGATGAGTTCATCTATTTTGCTGACATGTTGGGAAAACTAGAGGGTTAGAGTTGAGCATCACTGGTTTAAAAAATACAAGTCACATTTTTATCAATGTCATCTTACAGCTCCACTTTTTAGAAACAACTGACATTAAACATGTTTCTTTATTGCAACCATTAATCAGAAATAATTTGGTCTATCTCGTAGCCTTGCTGAAATGGCAGCATTGCTGAAGTGGAGTCACAGTCACAAAATTCTCTCATGTTATATCGCTTTCTTTTTCTATCCCTTAGTTAAGGTAAAATATCCAAATAAAAAAATCAAAACAGCTCGGAACGTAATTAGTTAAGGAGATATATTATAAAACACTAATCTGAGATGGCAACTAGAAGAAAATGCTAGTAATAAGATATATAAAGGAAGTTTAAAGACCTAAAGAGTAGCGTAAAGTATTATAAAAGACCACGTAGAGTGCGTTGTCCTATGCAGTCCCTATATTAATAACTGTTAATAATAATACAACAATGATAATAATGATAATAAGATGCTTACTTGGGTACTGGGGAGAAGATGCTGAGTCCAGCTCGAAATCTTTTAATACTACCACTAACTCTGAGCCACCGCAGCCTTCTCTCCTGCTGTGAGCGTAAAACCTCATTACTGAGATACCGCCACTGATGAGAGGAGAAGAGGGACAGGATCCTTTTGTAGAATAAAAGGGTGTACCCAGAAGAAAAGAGAGTGGGATAGAGTAAGGACAGTGCATAGAAATGGAAAAAGAGAGGAAGCCAAACGAGACGAATGAAGCAAATGCCAATAAGGAATTAGATTAATGCATAGTAGAGGTTACAAATATGAGAAAGGAAAGGTGTATCAGAGCACATGTAATTAGTGGAACATAGGGGAGACAGTATTTTGGTAAAATCACAAAAGGATAAAGTGACATAAAACCAAGTGAGCGGAGGTGAGGGAAGGAGAGAGAGAACACTGTCTATTTATAATGAACTCAAAATTATTCTGTGTTTCCAGTAAGCACAATTCCTCCTTCATATAGTTTCCTTCTGCCCATCTCGCCCTTACACTTACTTCTTTAACTGAATCCCCAGTCCAAAGTCATCTCTGTTTGATGGTTGAAAGACATCAATGGTGGGCTCTGCGGGGAACATGCAGAGACAAGGAAAGTTAGTTGTATGAGGCAGACCAAGGGGGACATTTACTTGAGGTCAGTTTGTCTCAGTCATCAGAGACGAGAAGCTACTCCTGATTGGCTGCCTTTCTATACATAGATGGAAACCTGGTCAATTAACTCATTTAGCATCAAGACGCCAAAACACCCAGTACGTTTCAATACATGTTTTTTTGTTTTGTTTGTTTGTTATCAGCCAATGGATTACATTAAAATTAGCAAATTAATTTAGCCCACAATAAATTAGTTTTATGTATTTGGACACATTATTAGTTAATGTATAAACTATTTGGCCATATTAAATTATTTAATATAACATAGCACCTATTTCTGTTCTTTTACCACATTAAGCAATTTCTAACTCCCACTGAGTTATCTGTATAACAGTACTATATCGAGACGGTATAAAAGTCACAATCGTAATGTGTATATATATATATATATATATATATATATATATACAAACAGAGAACCCAGCACTCACCAAGGTAAACTCACTTATCCTCAACAATTCAATAAATAAAGGATGGGGGTTTAGTTGGTGTTTAGTTGGTGGATTGGCCAATGCACGGAAGCCTGCATACCGATTTTCAAGGTACCCCACCTTCATGCAGGTCCTACACTATCACAGAGTCTTAAAACCTGACTACTATATATATAAAATAGTATATCTTAATTATATAACGAACGTTACATCATATCTTTAATAACATTATCTTGCACAGAACATATAGCAGTATAATATAGATTAAAAAAATCTATGTGTAGGTTGAGTATACACAATACAAACACCATCGATTTTATATAAACTAAGTACAGCACAAACACAACAGTTTATGTATAAACTATGCTGAAAGTCATTATCATCATTGCATATCACAGCAATAGCCTTCTAGCATCCGCAAGGTGCATCTGTAGATGTGTCCACGTCTACTTATATTGCACAAACGGGAACACATCCCAACAGTATATGGCCAACACTTTCCTACTGTTGCCTGCCTCAGCTCTGGACCCTGGAGTTGTAAGGAAATGCAAATCATTGATCTGCAGAAACCATTATGCAGATGCTTACACATTTTTGGTGCTCATGTGTGTATTGTACAAAAGAATAGACATACAGATGGAGCCACACTCATGGAGCGTGGTTGCATAGCAGGCAGGGGCGAGTGCCGTGCCTAGGTGCCTGCGCCTCGGCCCACCGCTGACCGTACAGAGACACTCCCATTTAAAGTGAATGGGTCACGTGCGCATCTACGACGCACGCACGTCCCATTCATTCCCACCAGTCCACCTCGCTGGGTGTGCCCATTCGCAAACGGAGCCATGATTAGCATGGCTCCATCTGTACATTCAACTCTAAATCAGTCATCTTGTGTAAAAATTTATTTTTTAAAAGGCAATGTGTCGCAGCACCATACTGAGACTGGCAACTGCGGAGCTGGCATTAGAGAGGTTCAATCAGTAACTAGCAGACCCATTTATAATAAAAACAGGTATTTTAAGTGTATTTGCACTGCAGCTCCAGACCGTGTCTTCTGGCTGCAGCGCTGGAAGGGATAAATGTGTTTGTGTGCATATTTTCATGTGACCAGAATGTGTACACTGAAGAGCATAGGCCCTGTGCCGGAGAGCCATGGAGCACTCATCCTGTTGCTGTGCACTAGATACAGCGAGAACAGTGTATATGTGAAATATCTATTTACAATATATACTGTATACTGTATGTATTTAACAAATCTGTAGTAAATGTTTAAAAAATACTCCTGCAGTGCTTGGATGTAGCCCCAAACCTGCTGCACTAATTGAGCTGCTGGAGGGTCTTCTCATGCAGCCTCCTAAATTGAAATGAACTCAGGAGCTGTGGAGCAAGCTGGGAGTTCCTGCTAGCTAGTTGCTACACTGGAGCCCTCAGAGGTCCAGCATTGGTAGTAAAGAGACTGCTGTCCCAGGGTCTATCTGGCCACCCTCTGCAGTTCATTTTCAGCCAGATTGAGTAGTCAGCCCCGAGTATGTTAGGTGGGAGATGTAGGGATTACACCCAACCCCACTGGCTTCCCCCCTTCTGTATTATGCATTACCACTGAATTAAAGAAGCTCTGAGATCCCATTTTTTTTTTGTATTAACCACCTTGAGGCTTGTATTACATGGTGTTAACCATCCAGGAGGAGTTGCAGCAGCATAATCAGACATAACCAGAAGAAAGCGGTTCCATGTGCCAGTGTAGGAGCCTGGTGGTGGTGGTGACTTAACCACCTACGATGCAGTGGGAGGACTCAAAGGTAAATGTATGATACCAGCACATATGCCGGTATCACTCTTTCCGATTCACCTCTGTACCGTGGCAAAGCGGGAATCACTATCACCGAGCTGTATTAACATCTCGGTTGCTGGAGAGGGGGAGTGAAAACTCCCCCCTCCGGCGATACCTGTCAGCATCCACAGTGCAGCAGTCTAGTGCTGATGCGCTGTGTCTCTCCTCCCCGGCGGCTCACTGGGCATGCACGAGATCTCACAAGCAATCCAGAGCCGGCACCTGCCGCAGCCAGGGACAGCGCCGTTCCTGGCTGTGGTGTATGAGCTTCAACACCTGCAGCTGTCGAACTCCATAGCTGCGGGTGTCGGAATGATCAGTGCAACTGACCGTTCATACATTGCCGATAACACCCAGTGCCCCTGTCACCTTGCACACACTACCACAGTAATACATGGGGGAGAAGCGATATCATTGCACATAACATGGGCTGATAACACTTCTCCCTCATACCAGAGGTTAATACATATACCTATCAGTGACAGCTGGTTACTGACAATGAGAGGGAATCCCTACACCCCAGGAAGTAAGCCCAGTTGTGACGCTCAGTAATAATGAGTGACCCTCATTCTGTACCAGCTGGCAGAGTAAGACCATCTGGCCATATATACATACATATGATATAGCCCCTCTTGTGTACATTTGTATATTATTACACTATAGAAAAATAAGTAAAATATGTAAAAAAGTAATGGAACCCTGTAATAATAGAAAACACATCTCCTTTAGAACTGAGCTATGGGATATAATGTATGGTGGTGTGCTAAAATATATTAATTTGAGTCTCTTCAAGCCAACATTTGTAGACATTGTTTTGAATGAAAGCTGCTGTAATTTAGCATTTCTCTCTATCATGTCATGAACTGATAAACTGCGATGGAAAAAAATGTTTGAAGCGGATATAGTGACAGCTGTTTTACCCACCTTCCCAGTACTCCCCACTTGTATATGCTGTAATTCTAAATTAATATACTATACAGTATATAGATATGTAATTTTATATCCTGTACACTTTATGTTTTTATGTCATTGCTCAGTGCAATTTTTACATGAACAAAAGGGAATAAACTACTAATAACAGCGACATGAAAAGAAAGCTATGCAGTGGTCTACACCAGACATGGCACAATTGATAGACAAATATAACATGCAGAAAATAAGGCGGTTCTGAGATTACTCACCAGGGCCATCCAGGTACTGAGAGAGGGAAAAGCGCAGACGTAGAACTATGGGCTCTGTGCGGATCACTTTCCAGGCAGTGGCCACTTCTTCCTGCAGGAGAGTGAGAGGAAGAGAGAGGGTGAGGTGAAAGTAAGTTGATAAGAATAAGAGCTGGAGGGTCAATGTGGACAAGAAAACAAACTAGGCCAGGAAAGGGAATGGTGAGCCACAGAGGTCTTTATTTGTTTCATCATGAATCAGTCTCCTTTTCTGTATAGTGGTGCGTTAATAGAAATTAAGACATAAAGATTAGAACCTGGAAGCATATGTAAGAAAGCTGGATAAACTAAGGAGCTATGGTAGATAGAACATAGAAGGAAAAGTGAATGAGGTAGAGAGACTTACATCCAGAAAGCCAATGTTAATGTGCAAGTCAATGTCAGCGTCATCTATGGTCCCATACTCTCTGTAAAACGAAAGATGCGGATAAAAATCGACATGTGAAATATACAGGACAAAGGATAGGAGCCAACACAGCAGAAACACACACTTGATGATAGTTACACAGGGCTATGACATCAAACTCATGTATGTTTTAATAAGCATCAACTAATTCAATATGTCTGGAACAAACGCTTGTGATACATACCCTAAGCTGACTAACTTCAGGTCAGGAACATACAAAAGATAAAGTTAACATGCTAGTGATGGAGTTCAGAAAGTGGGAATATGGTTATTAATGAACAAGTGTTTCCACTTACCTTACAGATACAGCATTTTCATTGTATATTTCCTTAACAGCTTCAATATCTGAATCTAGCTGAGGGTGTCTGTACAGATCAGCACAGCACGTGCCCTGTTAGTGGAGTAAACAAGTGAACCAGATATGTGTGAGAGAACAAGGGGCATCGTATATAAAAATGATCAATGTGACAATGCACAAGATGTCCCCTCTCCCACTATTTGATGATATTGTTGACAGCATCTGTCAGGACTCCGTGCGCCGATCCTCCAGATACGACAATCTGAGACTCGCCGCCTGTGACGCTTTCTGGTTACCTCAGCGCGTGTGGTTAATTAACATGGTCACTACCAGCAGCTGAAGTGACTTTTTGAGACACGCCCAGGGCAAGCTTCAGCCCTCACCCGCACAATCAATTATTTATACTTGAAAAATAGGTAACATGGGCTTCTTGGGGTCATGGGTCATAAAACACAGAACCAGAACTAGAACTGAGCATTTAATTCAAGAATATCTTCAAAGCTTATTGTTACAAAAAAAAGGTTACAAGATTATAATAGTTTAAATAGTCACAAAAGTAATAACTATTTCATAAAACAAATAAATGAGAGAAAACGGAGTTCATATCACCCAGACAAGGTGGAAGCTGTCGGACATGAAGTCTCTTCCTGAGATTTTGGTTTCATCATGATTCTATAGATCCCTTCATGACAATGAACACTATCTGTGGAGTATTTCTCATATTTAAACCCACTGCAGCTCCCTCTCGGCCCCCACCCTTGGAGGTATTTAACCTGCCAAAACCAGAAGGGATTGAGTATAAGATTATGTTATGGGGTTCCTGGGTCACTCAAGCAGGGGCTTATGCTTTCATCTCTATTGCTGTTTGAAGCTTGGAGATTTGGTCCGGTAATCAGCCTGGAACCATTTTTACAACATGCTTCGGGAAGAAAAGTTGACACTCTTCTGGCCATAGTGTCTCTGAGGGGTTTCCACAGGGGCACTAAATTACCTGGGGTTTAAAAGGTCTGGAATGCCAAGTATCTCTTTTCCTCTACATCAAAGGAGATTTGACACCTCTGGTGGGTAGTGTCTCCTCTGGACTGTATTGTAAACAAGCTCTGTCCCAGCGAAGTAATTAAATTCAACCCTCTTTCATCCTAAAAAATTTCCTCAATACAATATGCATTGATACATCACCCAATGCGAATAATACATTACTTTTTCATGCCCATTCCGATATAAAATTGGGCATTCCTTACTGTATCAATTCCAGAAGGAGTCCACAGAACAGGAGCTAAATATTATAGTTTTGTTACACCTGGAATTATAATTTAGGTGACCCTCATTATGATGTACGCTTTACGCTCCTTTATTTCTACATCTGGCCTTGCTATTTATAGTTGTATACACTGTACACATGACCTGTGCTTTATATTTGTCAAGTTTAACACTGATAACAATTCTTGTATACAAATTGTTATTTTACCTGGACTCCATAAAGGAACTCTCCACATTCGTTTTCCCCATCAGAGTCTTCTTCAGCCCAGTTGTGTCCCTTAATATCCTAGTGAGGATGACATATACAATGAGCATCGTCCATGCAGGGTATCATGCACAGTATACCTTCACCGTTATGTTCATTCATTTGGCCCTACAAAAATATTTGTGTTCACTTCTTGCGTAAGCAGCATGGGAGGAGCATGCAGTGCACAGAAGCCAGGTGTCACTACTAATGGTAAGTTTTTATGGAGACAGTGAGAGATCTATGGACTGGAGGGGTCAGTGAGATATATATGGACTTGATGGGTCAGCGTAAGCTGTGCATGGGGCAATCTATGGACTGGAGGAGGCATATTTGACTTTTAATCTGGGATTCACATCCCTGCCTCACTGACAGCAGCACATCCCTACCTCACTGGCGGCAGCACATCCCTGTCTGACTGACAGCAGCACATCCCTGCTTCACTGACAGCAGAACATTACTGCCTTGCTGACAGCAGCACATCCCTGCCTCACTGAGGGCAGCACATCACTGCATCACTGACAGCATTGCATCCCTGCCTCATTGACGGCAGCATATCCCTGCCTCGCTGACAGCAGCACATCCCTGATTTACTGACAGCAGCACATCCCTGCCTCACTGATGACAGCATATCCCTGCCTCACAGATGGCAGCACATCACTGCCTCACTGACATCATTGCATTCCTGCCTCACTGACAGCAGCACATCCCTGCCTCACTGACGGCAGCACATCCCTGCCTCACTGACGGCAGCACATCCCTGCCTTACTGACAGCAGCTCATCCCTGCCTCACTGACAGCAGAACATCCCTGCTTCACTGACAGCAGCACATCCATGCCTCACTGACGGCAGCACATCACTGCATCACTGACAGCATTGCATCCCTGCCTCACTGACGGCAGAATATCCCTGCCTCTCTGACAGCAGCACATTGCAACCTGACTGACAGCAGCATATCCCTGCTTTACTGAAAGCAGCACATCCCTGCCTCACTGAAGGCAGCACATCACTGCCTAACTGACAGCATTGCATCCCTGCCTCACTGACGGCAGCACATCCCTGCCTCACTGACAGCAGCACATCCCTGCCTTACTGAAAGCAGCATATCCCTGCCTCACTGACGGCAGCACTTCACTGCATCACTAACAGCATTGAATCCCTGCCTCCCTGAAAGCAGCACATCCCTGCCTCACTGATAACAGCACATCCCAGCCTCACTGACAGCAACACATCCCTGCCTCACTGACAGCAGCACATCCCTGCCTCACTGACAGCAACATATCCCTGCCTCACTGACAGCAGCACATCCCTGTCTCACTGGCAGCAGCACATCCCTGCCTCGCAGACAGAAGCACATCCCTGCTTTACTGACGGCAGCACATCCCTGCTTTACTGACAGCAGCACATCCGTGCCTCACTGACAGCAGCATAACTCTGCCTCACTGACAGCAGCATATCCGTGCCTCACTGACAGCAGCACATCCCTGCCTCACTGACAGCAGCACATCCCTGCCTCGCAGACAGAAGCACATCCCTGCCTCACTGACAACAACACATCCCTGCCTCACTGACAGCAGCACATCACTGCATCACTAACAGCATTGAATCCCTGCCTCCCTGAAAGCAGCACATCCCTGTCTCACTGACAGCAGCACATCCCAGCCTCACTGACAGCAACACATCCCTGCCTCACTGACAGCAGCACATCCCTGCCTCACTGACAGCAACATATCCCTGCCTCACTGACAGCAGCACATCCCTGCCTCACTAACAGCAACACATCCCTGCCTCACTGACAGCAGCACATCCTGGCCTCACTGACAGCAACATATCCCTGTCTCACTGGCAGCAGCACATCCCTGCCTCGCAGACAGAAGCACATCCCTGCTTTACTGACGGCAGCACATCCCTGCCTCACTGACAGCAGCATAACTCTGCCTCACTGACAGCAGCACATCCGTGCCTCACTGAC
Organism: Pseudophryne corroboree; assembly: GCF_028390025.1. NCBI lineage: Eukaryota > Metazoa > Chordata > Amphibia > Anura > Myobatrachidae > Pseudophryne > Pseudophryne corroboree. The sequence goes on from NC_086449.1 coordinate 342,080,810, forward strand.
AGCAGCACATCCCTGCCTCACTGACAGCAGCACATCCCTGCCTCACAGACAGAAGCACATCCCTGCCTCACTGACAACAACACATCCCTGCCTCACTGACAGCAGCACATCGCAGCCTGACTGACGGCAGCACATCCCTGCTTTACTGACAGCAGCACATCCCTGCCTCACTGACAGTAGCACCAGAGGTGCTGGTAGCACCATTGACAGAATTATTCAACCAGTCATTAGCTACAGGAGTAATTCCAGGGGACTGGAAAAGAGCAAACGTAGTTCCACTGCACAAAAGTGGAAGCAAGGAAGAGGCAAACAACTACAGACCAGTGAGTCTTACATCAGTAGTAGGGAAATTGATGGAAACACTCTTAAAAGAAAGAGTTGTAGATTATCTCAAATCCGGCAATTTACTGGATCCCAAACAGCATGGATTCACTGGGGGGAGATCATGTCAAACAAATCTTATTGACTTTTTTGATTGTGTGACTAAAGTGATGGATAAAGGTGGAGCCATGGATATAGCTTATCTAGACTTTAGTAAGGCTTTTGACACAGTTCCACATCGCAGACTGCTAAATAAACTTGAAAGTTTGGGATTGGATATTAGGATTATTGAATGGATAAGATCTTGGTTGAAGGATAGAAAACAGAGAGTTGTGGTAAATGGAGTGCATTCACAGGAGGGAAATGTTACCAGTGGAGTACCCCAGGGATCTGTACTTGGACCAGTGCTTTTTAATATCTTTATTGGTGACATTGCAAATGGCATTAAAGGGAAAGTATGCCTTTTTGCAGATGACACAAAGGTATGCAACAGGGTAGACACACCAGGTGGGGTAAAACAAATGATTGAGGATCTAGGTAGACTAGAGGAATGGTCAAGAGTCTGGCAATTACAGTTTAATGCCAAAAAATGCAAAATCATGCACTTGGGTCTCAAAAATCCTAAAGCTAAATACAGTATTAATGGCACTATACTGGAAACTACTGAGGAGGAAAGGGATCTAGGAGTCACTATTTCAGATGACTTAAAGGCAGGTAAGCAATGTAACAAGGCAATGAGGAAGGCTAGTCAGATGCTTGGCTGCATTGGGAGAGGAATCAGCAGCAGAAAGAAAGAAGTAATAATGCCACTGTATAGGTCATTGGTACGGCCTCATCTAGAATACTGTATTCAGTTCTGGAGGCCATATCTTCAAAAGGATATTAATACATTAGAAACTGTACAAAGGAGGGCAACTAAAATGGTGCATGGCCTACATCACAAAACATACCCAGAAAGACTGAGAAATCTCAATATATATAGTTTGGAGCAGAGAAGGGAAAGGGGGGACATGATAGAAACTTTCAAATATATCAAGGGTTTTAACAAAGTCCAGGAGGGAAACATTCTCCAAATGAAGAGAAGCAATAGGACACGAGGACATGCACTGAGACTGGAGGGGGGGAGGTTCAGGGGAAATTTGCGGAAAAATTATTTCACAGAAAGGGTAGTGGACAAGTGGAATAGCCTCCCATCAGAGGTGGTAGAGGCTAAGACAGTAGAGCAATTTAAACATGCATGGGATAGACATAAGGATATCCTTACAAAGAAATAAGGATCAAATAAGGTTAGAGATAAAAATAATAAAAAAAAAAAGGGGCAGACTAGATGGGCCAAGTGGTTCTTATCTGCCGACAAATTCTATGTTTCTATATCCCTGCCTCACTGACGGCAGCACATCACTGCATCACTGACAGCATTGCATCCCTGCCTCACTGACGGCAGCACATCCCTGCCTCACTGACAGCAGCATATCCCTGCCTCACTGATGGCAGCACATCACTGCATCGCTAACAGCATTGCATCCCTGCCTCACTGACGGCAGCATATCCCTGCCTCACTCACGGCAGCACATTCCTGTCTGACTGACAGCAGCACATCCCTAGCAAAAGGAAATAAATCTGCACAGGATACATACAATAATTTTGTTCAGTGAATTGAGAAGTATTATTATTAAACTAACATAGAGGCTTACTTAAATGATAATTTCAGCAAATAGTTGGTGGTGCTCCAGAAAAATAGTTATGACAACTATAAAACAACAGATATGGTCCTTTGGAGAAGACAAAGAACCAAAAAAAGCAACTATAGGCCTTTTCCTGGGCACACTTGAAAAATTGAAATGATGAAATTATTAAAAAATAACTTTTATTGATATATACTTTAAGAGAAAGCGATAGCTGGCATCAATGATTAAAGAACATGAATATTTACAAGTACCAATGTACCTATTATGGGCAAAATAATAATATAGATGAGCGAAAATAAATAAACCCTCATCCATAGAGATAATTCATACATATCCTCTATAATCAGGATTTTATATGAATGAGGTCACTACCTCGAGTCCGATATAATCTGACGAATGCTATTGACCTGAGATCAGGTTGATACAATGGGTCCCAAATTGCTTTAACTGTTGGAGAGTAAAATACCTACGGTACCTAGTATTCCCTGGTGGTTTCCCATCCAGGTACTAACCAGGCCCTGCAGTGCTTGGCTTCCAAGATCAGACGAGTTTGGGCATACTCAGTGCGGTCTGACCGTAGGTAAATCTGTCTCCTAGGCGCACCGTTTTCCGATTATATTGGGACCCAGGATTTCAATCACAGAATAAATGAATATTAGATTATATATGGTCAGAAATTAATAATAATAATAAGGCAGTAGACTTATGGATTCTTCCTAGGAGATCTGGTCAGTGGTATTCAAACTTTGAACAATAATACCGATTTTGAAATCTTGGAATAGGTATTACCAAAAAATAGACTCTATTACAATTGTGCTCCCAAACAGCCTAAGTAACAGGGGGGCTTGAATAATAATAATAAGGTAGTAGGCTTAGAGATTCTTGCTGGGAGATCTGGTCAGTGGTATTCAAACTTTGAACAATAATACTGATTTTAGAATCTTGGAATAGGTATTACCAAAAAATAGACTCTTATGTTATGCACACCAGTGCCAGCAGGAATGTACTGGTGTCTGAACGGTGAGGGATGCAAAACAAATGAACTCACAGACAGACTGGGGAATATGACATTACATACACAGAAGGTGATAGGGTAACAAAATAAACACAAAGTGAACAGAGAAGCCCAAAGGCTTAGAAATTGGGTGTCTCCCTAGTATTAGGAATGCTCAGATGGAAAGAAGCAAGATGTAGTGATTTAATACGTAGAGAACCCGAAATGCTGTTGCTAAGGGCAACAGCAAAACCCTAAAGGGTTACCAACGGGTGTGGCAGTAAACTCCTTGGTCAGAGATGGAATAATAGACACAAGGAGAGTCTCCACAATCCTAGTCCTCACTTGCAGTGCACTGGTTCAGCTTACTGCCACTAAACTGACACCTGAACACCTTGCACAGTGAGAAAGGATTTTGGCAGGCAAGTCTGAGAATACAGCCGCAAACTTGCTAGGTTCACAGAGTAGCAAAAGAACCCCAGCAGGTTAAACGACTGACTCCAGTCTTACTGCTAGGTCTGGATTGGCAGAGTGTAATACCAAATCCCAAGGCCTATTTGCAGTAAGCAACAAACAAATACAAAGTTTACACAGTACTAGCTAGCTTTCAGGAACTGACTAACCAACAAAGATTCAGCAGCATCTGCCTAACCTGAGAAGAGGGTTTATATAGCAGGTGCTGTCCACGCCCCACTCAGACCTCACAGACTGTGAGCACAAAAACCAGCACCGGATCCCCTGCCGTGCACAGAGCCTGTAACCACTGCACAGCAAAAGACCCGAACCGGAGTATCAGCTACGCTCAGGTTACTCCGCTAGCACTTGTCTCCCGGTTGCCATGATGACGTGGCAGCACAGAACAGGAGACCCTAACATCTTATTACAATTGTGCTCCCAAACAGCCTAAGTAACAGGAGGGCTTTGTGGTGCCCATAATGATCAGGACAATAGAAGATGTATCTATAGTATAATAATATCCTTATTTTACTAAGATTGATTATAGCATATATGATAATTTGCAAATTATAGCTGTCCCTTGTGAGAGGGTTCCTCCTTCTCCACCCTTATACAATAGTCATGCACCAGGATGTTATGTATAATAATCATAAAGATATGACTGAATAGGTATATCATATACCATACATTTAACTGCTTTCCTCTATTGGATGGGGAAGTACATGGTGAACCCTGTGGGAAAGCAAGGGGGAGCCGCGGTTGGGCAGGGAGAACCCGTTTTTCGGCCAAGGGCCGATGGCTGTCTTACCCAACCTCTTCAGGAGACCCTCAGATCAGTGGACAGGGCAGGAGTCGAGGAGTGAGGCACCGGCGGCCGCGGTTCGTGCGACCGGAAGTTCGGGCACCTGGACAGGAAGTGATGCACGTTTCGCTTCGAGAGCTTGATCACATGATCGCATGTTCCCAGAAAAAGGCCTATAGTTGCTTTTTTTGGTTCTTTGTCTTCTCCAAAGGACCATATCTGTTGTTTTATAGCAGCACATCCCTGCCTCACTGACAGCAGCACATCCCTGCTTCACTGACAGCATTGCATCCCTGCCTCACTGAGGGCAGCAAATCCCTGCCTCTCTGACAGCAGCACATTGCAGCCTGACTGACAGCAGCATATACCTGCTTTACTGACAGCAGCACATACCTGCCTCACTGAAGGTAGTACATCACTGCCTCACTGACAGCACTGCATCACTGCCTCACTGATGGCAGCATATCCCTGCCTCATTGACGGCAGCACATCACTGCATCACTGACAGCATTGCATCCCTGAGAAAGAATTAGACCAGAAGGTGTGCGCTAATCTGATAGGAGTAAATAAAAATGGTACTTCCCTTACAAAACCTCAACGTTTCGGTCCTTGTTCGGACCTTTCTCAAGGTATTAGCCAGTCTCTCAAAGCAAAATCAGGAAAACAGCAGCGTCAGTGTCAACATCAAAAGCAGGAACCGGTATCTGCTTTTGATGTTGACACTGACGCTGCTGTTTTCCTGATTTTGCTTTGAGAGACTGGCTAATACCTTGAGAAAGGTCCGAACAAGGACCGAAACGTTGAGGTTTTGTAAGGGAAGTACCATTTTTATTTACTCCTATCAGATTAGCGCACACCTTCTGGTCTAATTCTTTCTCAATACGCTTCTGTTTGGGTACTGGGGTTACCCTTCTGACCAGTCGGGCTGCAGCTTATTGATTTGGCTGGCGCCAAGACTCTTCTCTATTCTACATTATACCAGCATTGCATCCCTGCCTCACTGACGGCAGCACATCCCTGCCTCACTGACAACAGCACATCCCTGCCTCACTGAAAGCAGCATATCCCTGCCTCACTGACGGCAGCACATCACTGCATCACTAACAGCATTGCATCCCTGCCTCACTGACTGCAGCATATCCCTGCTTCACTGATGGCAGCACATACATGTCTGACAGCAGCACATCCCTGCCTCACTGAAAGCAGCACATCCCTGCCTCACTGACAACAGCACATCCCTGTCTCACTGGCAGCAGCACATCCCTGCCTCACAGACAGAAGCACAATCTGCCTCACTGACAACAGCACATCCCTGCATCACTGACAGCAGCACATCGCAGCCTGACTGACGGCAGCACATCCCTGCTTTACTGACAGCAGCACATCCCTGCCTCACTGACAGCAGCATATCCCTGCCTCACTGACAGCAGCACATCCCTGCCTCACTGACAGCAGCACATCTCTGCCTCGCAGACAGAAGCACATCCCTGCCTCGCAGACAGAAGCACGTCCCTACCTCACTGACAGCAGCACATCGCAGCCTGACTGACGGCAGCACATCCCTGCTTTACTGACAGCAGCACATCCCTGCCTCACTGACAGTAGCATATCCATGCCTCACTGATGGCAGCACATCACTGCATCACTGACAGCATTGCATCCCTGCCTCACTGATGGCAGCACATCCCTGCCTCACTGACAGCAGCACATCCCTGCCTCACTGACAGCAGCACATCCCTGCCTCACTGACAGTAGCACATTGCAGCCCGACTGACGACAGCACAGCCCTGCTTTAATGATAGCAGCACATCCCTGCCTCACTGTCAGCAGCACATCCCTGCCTCACTGACAACAGCATATCCCTGCCTCACTGACAGCAGCACATCCCTGCCTCACTGACAGCAGCACATCCCTGCCTCGCAGACAGAAGCACGTCCCTGCCTCACTGACAACAGCACATCCCTGCCTCACTGACAGCAGCACATCGCAGCCTGACTAACGGCAGCACATCCCTGCTTTACTGACAGCAGCACATCCCTGCCTCACTGATGGCAGCACATCACTGCATCACTGACAGCATTGCATCCCTGCCTCACTGATGGCAGCACATCCCTGACTCACTGACAACAGCACATCGCTGCCTTACTGAAAGCAGCATATCCCTGCCTCACTGACAGCAGCACATCACTGCATCACTAACAGCATTGCATCCCTGCCTCACTGACGGCAGCATATCCCTGCCTCACTGACGGCAGCACATACCTGCCTCACTGACAACAGCATATCCCTGCCTCACTGACAGCAGCATATCCCTGCCTCACTGACAGCAGCACATCCCTGCCTCACTGACAGTAGCACATCCCTGCCTCACTGACAACAGCACATCCCTGCCTCACTGACAGTAGCACATTGCAGCCTGACTGACGGCAGCACAGCCCTGCTTTACTGATAGCAGCACATCCCTGCCTCACTGACAGCAGCACATCCCTGCCTCACTGACAACAGCATATCCCTGCCTCACTGACAGCAGCACATCCCTGCCTCACTGACAGCAGCACATCCCTGCCTCGCAGACAGAAGCACATCCCTGCCTCACTGACAACAGCACATCTCTGCCTCACTGACAGTAGCACATTGCAGCCTGACTGACGGCAGCACAGCCCTGCTTTACTGATAGCAGCACATCCCTGTCTCACTGACAGCAGCACATCCCTGCCTCACTGACAGCAGCACATCCCTGCCTCACTGACAGCAGCACATCCCTGCCTCACTGACAGCAGCACATCCCTGCCTCGCAGACAGAAGCACATCCCTGCCTCACTGACAACAGCACATCCCTGCCTCACTGACAGCAGCACATCGCAGCCTGACTAACGGCAGCACATCCCTGCTTTACTGACAGCAGCATATCCCTGCCTCACTGGCAGCAGCACATCACTGCATCCCTAACAGCATTGCGTCCCTGCCTCACTGTCGGCAGCATATCCCTGCCTATCTGACAGCAGCACATCCCTGTCTGACTGACAGCAGCACATCCCTGCCTCACTGACAGCAACACATCCCTGCCTCACTGACAGCAGCACATCCCTGCCTCGCAGACAGAAGCACATCCCTGCCTCACTGACAACAGCACATCCCTGCCTCACTGACACCAGCACATCGCAGCCTGACTAACGGCAGCACATCCCTGCTTTACTGACAGCAGCATATCCCTGCCTCACTGATGGCAGCACATCACTGCATCCCTAACAGCATTGCGTCCCTGCCTCACTGTCGGCAGCATATCCCTGCCTATCTGACAGCAGCACATCCCTGTCTGACTGACAGCAGCACATCCCTGCCTCACTGACAACAGCACATCCCTGCCTCACTGACAGCAACACATCCCTGCCTCACTGACAGCAGCACATTCCTGCCTCACTGACAGCAACATATTCCTGCCTCACTGACGGCAGCACATCCCTGTCTGACTGACAGCAGCACATCCCTGCCTCCCTGAAATCAGCACATCCCTGCCTCACTGACAGAAGCACATCCCTGCCTCACTGACAGCAGCACATCCCTGCCTCACTGACAGCAGCACATCCCTGCCTCACTGACAGCAGCACATCCCTGCCTCACTGACAGCAACACATCCCTGCCTCACTGACAGCAGCACATCCCTGCCTCACTGACAGCAGCACATCCCTGCCTCACTGACAGCAGCACATCCCTGCCTCGCAGACTGAAGCACATTCCTGTCTCACTGACAACAGCACATCCCTGCCTCGCTGACAGCAGAATAACACTGCCTCACTGACAGCACCACAGTCATGCCTCACTGACAGCAGCACATCCCTGCCTCGCTGACAGCAGAATAACACTGCCTCGCTGACAGCACCACATCCATGCCTCACTGACAGCAGCACATCCCTGCCTCGCTGACAGCAGAATAACACTGCCTTGCTGACAGCAGCATATCCCTGCCTTACTGACAGATATGCTAATTTCTGACATAAAAATAAAAAAAAATCCAAAATTACTACATAACTCACAGGACATGACATCAATCATCACCAATGATGACTGGTGCAATGATGATCTGTTTAACCACATGAACAGGACTATTTTTTTCTCCTATCCTGTATCTGTTTCACCATACATCATCGTGCATAGAACTATTTTGTAACAACAGGGACCATTTTATTAGATAGATATACCAATCTTGGGTATGTGGTCGTGCTATGAAATACGCACACCTTGGGTAGTTGATCACACTAGGCCTTCTGCCTGATATGATAGATTGATTTAATAAGTTGCTTTTGCAGTTGCCCTAGAGTGCCCCAATGCGCACGCGCATGTCCTGTCCTACAGGTGCGTGCTCGGCCAATGCGATTGGATTGCATTGGCTGCAAACGCCTCTGCCTGACAGGCAGAAGTGTTCACGGGGCGGCAACGCAGCGTTGCGGGTCGATATGAATGGGGGAGAGTCTGCGCTGTTTTTGGGGTGGCTGGGTGGCGTCACATGCTGCCGCTCCGAAGGAAAACATGGCGGCGGTGCACTTGCCTTGCAGGGGGTCATCCACAGTTGCTGAGACCGCAATTCAGGACATTCAGCATACTGGGCGCCCTTGCCCTGCGATGGACGGCCCCCAGCATATGAAAGAAAGAATTGCAGGTTCTTCTTTTTAGCAGGGTAAGCAATCCAACCTGAAAACCCCCCTAAAGTTGGTAAAACAATTTAAAAACGTAATTTTCAAAATCTAATTAAAACAGTAGGACACAAATCTCAGACTACAGCATTTTTGGTAACAAAGTACTAGTACATATGTACCTCTCACAAAAATTCTTACTTTGCAGCATTTTTCCCACACCTGCTTAAAACTTTTGCACAATACTGTACCTCTCACAAAATTTAAACCTGATATTCTTTCCAAGCAGAGATAATGGCACCCCAAAAAGTCATATTTTTGCAAATATTTTGTTCTTGTTGAGCCTTCTTTCTCACCATTAAAGTGAAATAAGGTAATCTATGTATCAAACCAAAAATGTAACACAAACTTTGCTGAGAACAATGGTTTTTGGACTAATTGAGGTTGGATTGCAGTGTGTGATCCAACCGCAAAAACGAAGAAAAAGAAGCAGGCGCATGCACAGTGCCCGTCCTGCGCATGTGCCGCATTTTCTAATTGACAGGCAGAGGCGGTTGCGGGGTGGGAGAGGGGGCGGCAATTCCAGGGCGAAGACGGAGCAACGCGAACGAGGGCATGGTGAGGGCATGATCGATGCGGCTGCGTGCCGTCACACGCCGCGATAGGAAACATGGCAGCAGGCCTCCTGCGGACACAGCTAAGCTGCACCAGCAGGAGGCATCCTTAATTTCTAATAACAAGCAGAAATTACGATGCATTCATAATTTCTGCTTGTTGAAGGGGGGGGAGTCGGCGTTCAGCATGCTGTGCGGCCTTTCCTGCGATGGGCGGCCCCCAGCATGCTAACAAAAGGATTGCAAATTCTGCAGAATTTGCAATCCTTACTGAATTAGGGCCATTGGGCCTAATTCAGACCTGATCGCTCACTAGGGTTTTTTTGCACTGCTGCGAACAGATAGTAGCTGCCCATAATGGAGTGTATTTTCGCTTTGCAAGTGTGCGAACGCATGTGTAGCAGAGCTGTACGAACAGATCTTGTGCAATCTCTGAGTAGCCCAGGACTTACTCAGCCACTGCGAACACTTCAGCCTGTTCGGACCAGAATTGACGTCAGGAACCCTCCCTGCAAACGCTTGGACACGCCTGCGTTTTTCCAACCACTCCCAGAAAACGGTCAGTTACAACCCACAAACGGCTTCTTTCTGTCAATCACCTTGCGATCGCCCGTGCGAATGGATTCTTCGCAAAAACCCATCGCTGAGCGGCGATCCGCTTTGCACCTGTGCGACGCGCCTGCGCATTGCGGTGCATACGCATGTGCAATTCTGACCTGATCACAGTGCTGCAAAAAACGCTAGCGAGTCCTCAGGTCTGAATTACCCCATTGTTCCAAAGCTCTACCACATCCTAGTCCTGAGATGTTTGCATTTGTGTAAATGTCTAACATGGAAATCACTGTCTGCCATGATTTAAAGATGTCCACTATTTCGAAAAGAAGGCAAGTAAAAAAAATATTACTGGGTTTGAACTATTAGCATATAGAGGAGATAACTGACATAAATTGAGTTTTTTTTTTTAAATGGTCAAGCAACCAGAAAATGTATAATTGGGCCACTTCGTATAGATTGCCCCCCAGGCAAGAATTAAGCTGACTAAAAACTAATACTATTCAACCATTTAAAGTTGTTTTTAACAAATGTTAGTTAGGGATGCATGAAATCCAGGATTGGGATCTGGATTCAGCCTAATCCTAGGATTTCATTTTTACCAGCGGTAAAGAGATTTGGCCAAATGCTCAGAATTCAACCAACATTAGTCTGATTCCTAATTTATGCTTCCAAAAGTAAAAAATAGCAATAAGTTTATACCATTTTGGTCCCTCTTCATTAATGTTTATATGAAAAAGAAAGAGTTATGGTAAAACTTACCTTTGTTAATTCTTTTTCTTCAAGGTCTATGGAGGTTAACCTTGGGTATGATCTGGTAGAGACCAGGACTGGCACCGTACAATAAAGCTTTGTGAGGCTCCCAAGATGCAGTGGGCCCCTCTGCCTTCATACCCCGCACCCATGCTCAGGCACATCAGGTTTAGTTAACAAGCCCAAAGCAGGAGCTGGAGGAAGGAGAGAAGAAAGTATGGCAGACACAGAAATCACACTCTCATAGAATAGAGAAGGGAACTGGTGACCGTAAAGCCAATGCATTGAAGCGTACTGAGTCAGGGTGGGCGCCCTGTGGATCCCATGGACCTCTAAGAAAAAGAGTTAACAAAGGTAAGTTTTACCATAATTCTTTCTTTTCTTCTTCGGGGGCCCATGGTCTTTACAGTGTTAAGCTTGGGATGTACCAAAGCAGTTGTTATAGGGGGGAAAGCTCCTAAGCTGAAAGGAGGCTTGGCAGCCAAAGGTTGCATCCTGAGAGCCAAACGTATAAAAGGCATAGTACCTAAGAAATGTGTGGACAGAAGACCACATAGCAGCCTTGCACAATTGTTCAGCAGACACTCCGCAGCATGTTGCCCATGAAGGGCCCACAAAGCGAGTAGAATGAGCAGATACTGTACTCAGAACAGGCAGATCAGCCTGTGTTTAAGCCTGTGAGGTGGTCATGCAAAGCCAACGTGCCAATGTTTGTTTAATAGCTGGCCAGCCCCGCTTATGGAATCTATAGAGGATGAATAAGGAATCCGTTTTTCTAACGAAATTAGTTCGGTCCACGTAGATCTTAAGAGCCCGGGCCACATCCAATGAAGCTTCCTCCGGTGAGAAACCAGGTTCCTGGAAGGCCAGAACCACAATTGGTTCATTGATATAAAATTTAGACACTACCTTAGGTAGGTATCCACGTTTAGTCCAAAGGACCGCCTGGTCCAGGTGGAATATCAGAAATGGGGAGCAACAAGAGAGAGCTCCCAAGTCAGAGACTCTATGGGCTGAGGCAATAACTATCAGAAAAAGAGTCTTGGCGGTAAGCCATTTGATGTCAACCATCTCCAAAGGTTCAAATGGACTGTGCTGTAAGGCCCGAAGCACCAAAGATAGGTTCCAAGGAGCTATCGGAGGGACAAAAGGAGGCTATATCCGGAGGACCCCCTGAAGGAAGGTACGCACATCCAGCAGAGGAGTCAGCCTCTTCTGGAACCAGATGGACAAAGCTGAGATCTGGACCTAGAGAGAAGCCAGACGGAGACCCCTGGCAAGTCCTGCCTGCAGGAAAGCCAATAACCTAGGGATCTGGAGAACCATAGGGTCATAGTTACGAAGAGGCTGGTTTTCGAGCCTGAAGCATAGTTTGAATCACCTCACTGGAGTAACCTTTTTCTCTTAGGAGGGATGTCTCAAGAGCCATGCCGTCAAAGACAGGCGAGATAGGTCCAAATGAAGGCAGGGCCCTTGGGAGAGCAGGTCCAGATAAAGAAAGAGAGGGAAGGGCTCGTCTATTGAGAGATCAATCAGACCTGTAAACCAATGGCGTCTGGGTCATGCTGGGGCCACCAGTATGAGTGTGTCTTTCCTCCTCTTTGAATTTTTGCAGTACTCTGGAAAGGAGAGACACTGGAGGGAAGAGATAGGCCAGATGGAAGGACTTGATTTGAGATGGTAGCCCCGTCCATTCAATGAGTATCAGGCGCTGAAGAGGCCTGGAGTGAAATTGAGCATATTCCACCATGTCGAACACTGAGACCATGTAACCCAGGGTCTGAACGAACTGATACCCTAGGGCTGCACAGCAAGTTGCAGATGCACAACTGCAATGTTGTAATGTGGTCCTGAGGGAGGAATATGTGTTGTATTCTTGCATCCAGCTATGCTCCCAGGTGCTGCATCCTCTGGGATGGGATGAGGGAAGATTGGGCCAGTTGATTAGCCATCCATGGTACTGAAGGAAGGCCTGCTGCAGGTGCATTTCCAGCACCATTGTGTTAGGCGCCGAGGGTCCGCCCGTCAGTGCGGCCCGGCGCCTAGCAACTAGGGACGCCGCATGCGGACAGCCGCCGCCTCCCTAGCAACGCTAGACGCCGGACGCACGGAGCCGCTCAGACCCTAGCAACGGGGACGCCACTGTCGGACCGCGTTCCCCGTTGCTGGGTCTAGATTAATCACCTCATTGGTATCCTGGCCGTGCAGCATGCAGCTGCACGGCATGATTGTTAATTACCCTGTCTGGCTCCTGATTGGAGAGCTCCCAGTTAAAAGCACTCTCTGGACTTCTCACAGACGCCGGTAATAGCTTCCTGTTTGCTGTGTCTGTTGCAGAGAGTTTTCCAGTCCTGTCTATCCGGTCGTTCCTGTCCTCAGTGGTCCAATACTCGGAAGTTGTCATCTTTTCCTGGAGTCCTGACCGAGCACCTTTAACATCCTGTGGTGTTCGTGAGTCGCGGCGTAGCCGTGTGTTGCGGCTTGACCGCTTACTATTTATTATTTGGTTATATTGTGTTTCGGAGCTTTTGCGGAGGATTCCGCTCCCACAAATCCACTCTGGTATCCAGCGGTGCTGGATAGGAGTAACGGATTCGTGGATTTTTGGTTGTCCTTTTCCCTGGCGGTTTGTCCGCACATACTTCTGGTTTAAGTTAGTTAGCTTGTAGCCCCTGGCCTGGTTGCTTAGTCAGAGGGCCCCTTGTTATCACCCTGTCTCGGATTTCCCTTTGTCTCCCATTAAGACCTGAGGGGGCATCGGAGTTGGGCAGACATAATCCGCCCTTCAAACGCGGCTGCCATGGGCTCAAGCAACCATAGTCTCGCAGGGGATTTCTGATAACACGGGCGAGACAACGGAGTTAGGGCGCCAGGGGTTACTAGGCTTTCCTGCTCCCGTAACCAGCATTCCATTCCAGTACTCTGACCTCCGTCATAAGATCACCTCTGGTCAGACGTACTGGTATCATAACATTATTACCGGCCAGACTAAAATTTAAAATTAAACAGGGTTTGATTTTTTCCCTTATTTCAGTTTGGAAGATTTGTCGGCCTCATGAATCCCACTGGTGTAGGGCCAAATCCTGGCCAGCTTCTAGTTAGTCAGATTCAAGAACTTACTCAGATGGTTCAGGATCTATCCCTTCGGGTGAGGTCACAGGAAGATCTGTTACGGACTTCCCCGAGGGTCGTTCCTGAACCAAAAATGCATTTGCCTGACCGTTTTTCTGGGGATAGAAAGCAGTTTTTTAATTTTAAAGAGTCTTGTAAACTTTATTTTCGTTTAAGACCAGTCTCCTCAGGTACGGAATCTCAGCGGGTCGGAATTATTATTTCTTTACTTCAGGGGGATCCCCAGACCTGGGCTTTTGGTTTAAGAACTGACGATCCGGCATTGTTGTCTGTAGACGCCTTTCTGGGGTCTTTAGGGCTATTGTATGATGACCCTGATAGAGAGGCATCCGCCGAGAGTCATTTGCGTGCTCTCAGACAGGGTAAGAATCCCGCAGAGATTTATTGTACCGAGTTTCGCCGTTGGTCGAACGACTGTGGATGGAATGACCCAGCCCTGCGCAGTCAGTTTCGCCTCGGCTTATCTGAGTCTATAAAAGACAGTCTCCTTCAGTATCCCGCTCCTGAGACTCTTGATAAACTCATGGAGCTTTCTATTAAGATTGATCGTCGTCTCAGAGAGCGGAGGGCTGAAAAAGGAGCATCTGTCGGGTCTACTCCTGGTGTTTTTTCCATTCCTGTGGACCTAGAGGAGCCCATGCAGATAGGTCTCTCCAAGCTGTCTCCTGAAGAAAGAACCAGAAGGCAAAATTCTGGTCTTTGTTTGTACTGTGGGAGTAAGGGACATTTTGCCCGTAATTGTCCGAACAAGTCGGGAAACGCCTCGACCAAGTGAATTGTGAGGGGGTTCACTTTGGTCTGCAGCTTATCTCCTCAAATAATTCACTGTTAGTCCCAGCTAAAGTTTCCTTTGGCAGCCTCTGTTCCTCGGTGTCGGCTTTTGTTGACAGTGGAGCTGCAGGGAACTTTATGGACTTAACGTGGGCCAAGGCCTTAGGTATTCCTCAGTTAGCCTTGGGTAGGTGTATCACCATGCATGGTTTAGATGGGAGTCCCTTGTCCAATGGGGTTATTTCTCTCTGTACACCTCCTGTACTATTTTCGGTAGGAGCTCTTCATTCCGAAAAAAATTGAATTTTTCCTTACCCATTGCCCAGCAGTTCCAGTGGTTCTGGGTCACCCTTGGCTGGCCTTTCATAATCCCATCATTGATTGGCAGTCGGGGGAGATCTCACAGTGGGGTACCATCTGTAATAAGGAATGTATTACGCTTCCCATCAGAATAGCTGCTGTCATTCCCGCACCCATTCCTGTGGAATACCAGGATTTTGTTGATGTATTTTCCAAGGGCAATGCGGACATTCTGCCTCCCCATCGGCCTTATGATTGTGCTATTGAGCTAATTCCTGGTGCCACTTTGCCTAAGGGAAGGTTATATGCATTGTCCGGACCAGAAACTGTGGCCATGAATGAATATGTTAAAGAAAGCCTAGGGAAAGGATTTATCAGGCCGTCTAAATCCCCTTTAAGTGCAGGCTTCTTCTTTGTGGAGAAGAAGGATGGATCACTCAGACCTTGCATTGACTTTAGAGCCTTGAATAAAATCTCAGTAAAAAATACTTACCCTTTGCCGCTGATTTCTGTCCTCTTTGATCAGCTACGTTCGGCTGTGATTTTTTCTAAGATTGACCTGAGAGGAGCATATAACCTCATCCGAATCAAGTCAGGGGATGAGTGGAAAACGGCATTCAGTACTCAGTCGGGTCACTATGAGTATCTGGTTATGCCATTCGGCCTGTCTAACGCTCCGGCAGTTTTCCAGGATCTCATTAACGATGTGCTCCGTGATTTTCTTGGAAGATTCGTAGTAGTCTATTTAGACGATATCTTGATATATTCTGACTCTATTGAACAACACGTTACCCAGGTGCGTCAGGTTCTAAAAAAATTACGTGAAAATCACCTATATGCCAAGCTGGAGAAGTGTGAATTTCATGTCACGGAGGTATCCTTTTTAGGGTACATTATTTCCCCTCGGGGATTCTGTATGGAACCGAAGAAGCTCCAAGCCATCCTTAGTTGGGCGCAACCCACCAACTTAAAAGCAATTCAGCGCTTTTTAGGGTTTGCGAATTATTATAGAAGATTTATTCACTCTTTCTCCGACCTAGTTGCTCCCATTGTGGCACTGACTAAGAAGGGAGCGGATCCAACCAACTGGTCACGTGAAGCTGAGTTATCTTTTCAGGCCTTGAAACAAGCCTTTGTCTCAGCCCCGGTCCTCAGACATCCCAACCCAGAATTGCCTTTCATTGTTGAGGTTGATGCCTCGGAGGTTGGAGTAGGGGCTATCCTATCTCAGAAGGATCCGGATTCTCTAGAATTACATCCTTGTGCCTTTATGTCCAGGAAATTCTCATCTGCTGAGTCCAACTACGATGTTGGTAACCGGGAATTACTGGCTATTAAATGGGCTTTCGAGGAGTGGAGGCATTGGCTTGAGGGAGTAACACATACCATTTCAGTTTTGACTGATCACAAAAATCTTCAGTACATTGAATCAGCTAAACGGCTGAATGCCCGGCAAGCTCGTTGGGCTTTATTTTTTACTCGTTTCAAGTTTATTATCACCTTCAGGCCAGGTTCCAAGAATGCCAAGGCGGATGCCCTGTCACGCAGTTTTCTTCCAGTTCATGATAACAGTCCTGTTACTCCCATACTTCCGTCTTCAGTCATTCGGGCAGGCCTCACACAAGATTTATTTACCCAGTTAAAGCAGCTTCAACATCAAGCTCCTGGAAATACTCCTGCTGGTCGTCTTTATGTCCCTGAGTTTTTGAGAGCAACTGTTTTGACGGAGTTTCATGATAGCAAAGTTGCCGGGCATCCGGGGATCGCTAAGACTTTGGAATTAGTCTCCCGCTCAGTATGGTGGCCTGGTCTTTCCAAAGACATTAAGGAGTTTGTTTTTTCGTGTCAGGTCTGTGCACAGCATAAAGTTCCCCGTTCCTTGCCTATCGGTCAACTTATGCCCTTGAATGTTCCTCTCAGGCCATGGTCTCATATTTCCATGGATTTTGTGGTGGACCTCCCTCTGTCAGCCGGATGCCGAGTCATATGGGTGGTAGTTGACCGTTTTAGCAAGATGGCCCATTTCATTGCTCTTCCCCGATTGCCATCTGCCCAGGGATTGGCAGTTTTGTTCCTCCGCCATGTTTTCAGACTCCATGGGTTACCCACTGATATTGTTTCTGATCGGGGTCCACAATTCATTGCACAATTTTGGAAGTCTTTTTGTGCCTCTTTAAAGATGAAATTGTCTTTAACGTCTGGCTACCATCCCCAATCCAACGGGCAGACTGAGCGAGTTAATCAATCATTAAAACAATATTTGCGTTTGTACTCGGCCAAACTCCAAAATGACTGGTCCGAGTTTCTTCCGTTGGCGGAGTTTGCTTACAACAATGCCTGTCATTCCTCCACCAATGTGTCTCCATTTTTTACAGTTTTTGGTTTTCACCCCAGAGCTAATTCCTTTTTTCAACATTCCTCTGTCTCCTCACTGACCTTGACCGCTCATCTCAGACTCATTTGGAGAAAAGTGCACCTTGCTCTCAGAAAAGCGGCATTTCGGGAGAAAATTTTTTCTGACAGGCTCCGGCGGCCGTGCACTTTTAAAGTTGGAGATAGGGTGTGGTTGTCGACTCGCAACATTAGACTTCGACAAACCTCAGCCAGATTGGGCCCTAAATTTATTGGACCATTTCATATTATAAAAAAAATCAATCCAGTTGCTTTCCGGTTACGTTTACCAAGAACTCTCCGGATCGGAAATACTTTCCATTGCTCCCTGTTGAAACCATACGTTTCTTCCAGTAGATTTCCTCGGAAGATCTCTCAGGGGAAATCACCAATAGATGTACAGGGTCAGCAGGAGTTCTTGGTGGAGAAGGTTCTCGATTCCAAGTTGTCCCGGGGTCGGCTTTATTTTTTGGTACATTGGAGAGGTTATGGTCCAGAAGAAAGGTCTTGGGTCCTGGATGAGGATCTCCATGCCCCGAGGCTCAAAAAGGCATTTTTTCGAGAATTTCCTCAGAAACCTGGCCTTAGGGGTTCCTTGACCCCTCCTCAAGGGGGGGGTACTGTTAGGCGCCGAGGGTCCGCCCGTCAGTGCGGCCCGGCGCCTAGCAACTAGGGACGTCGCATGCGGACAGCCGCCGGCTCCCTAGCAACGCTAGACGCCGGACGCACGGAGCCGCTCAGACCCTAGCAACGGGGACGCCACTGTCGGACCGCGTTCCCCGTTGCTGGGTCTAGATTAATCACCTCATTGGTATCCTGGCCGTGCAGCATGCAGCTGCACGGCATGATTGTTAATTACCCTGTCTGGCTCCTGATTGGAGAGCTCCCAGTTAAAAGCACTCTCTGGACTTCTCACAGACGTCGGTAATAGCTTCCTGTTTGCTGTGTCTGTTGCAGAGAGTTTTCCAGTCCTGTCTATCCGGTCGTTCCTGTCCTCAGTGGTCCAATACTCGGAAGTTGTCATCTTTTCCTGGAGTCCTGACCGAGCACCTTTAACATCCTGTGGTGTTCGTGAGTCGCGGCGTAGCCGTGTGTTGCGGCTTGACCGCTTACTATTTATTATTTGGTTATATTGTGTTTCGGAGCTTTTGCGGAGGATTCCGCTCCCACAAATCCACTCTGGTATCCAGCGGTGCTGGATAGGAGTAACGGATTCGTGGATTTTTGGTTGTCCTTTTCCCTGGCGGTTTGTCCGCACATACTTCTGGTTTAAGTTAGTTAGCTTGTAGCCCCTGGCCTGGTTGCTTAGTCAGAGGGCCCCTTGTTATCACCCTGTCTCGGATTTCCCTTTGTCTCCCATTAAGACCTGAGGGGGCATCGGAGTTGGGCAGACATAATCCGCCCTTCAAACGCGGCTGCCATGGGCTCAAGCAACCATAGTCTCGCAGGGGATTTCTGATAACACGGGCGAGACAACGGAGTTAGGGCGCCAGGGGTTACTAGGCTTTCCTGCTCCCGTAACCAGCATTCCATTCCAGTACTCTGACCTCCGTCATAAGATCACCTCTGGTCAGACGTACTGGTATCATAACACATTGGAGACTGTGCCAGAAGAAGCAGGTTGTCCAGGTAAGGCAATATCCAAATTCCCCGTTTTCGGAGAGATGCCGCCATCACTTCCATGAGTTTGGTGAACACCCTGGCGGCTGTAGACAGTCCAAAGGGAAGGGTCTGGAATTGGAAATGCTGTTGCTGAACAGCAAAACAAAGAGATTGTTAATGACAGGGTGCTATAGGTACATGGAGGTATGCATCCTGAATAACTAGGGAGACCATGTAGTCTCCAGGTCGCATAGCTAAGACAATGGACCGCAGGGTTTCCATACAGAACCTGGGAAACTCTAGGTACTTGTTCAGCAATTTGAGATTCAGAATTGGACGGTATGAGCCATTTGGTTTCTGAACCAAAAAGAAGGTAGAATAGAACCATTGACCCTGCTGAGACTGTGGCACAGGGATGATGACCGCTGACTGCAGGAGGGATTGTATGACTCCAGACAGCGCTTGTGCTGTGCCGCGGTCTGGTGATGTAGTAGTAGGGAAATACTGTCTGTGGGGACAATTCATGAAGGAAAGAGCATACCTGTGAGAGACCATTTCTAGACGCCATGTGTGGGCGAATTGAAGAAGTCTTGGGTTTGGAAGTCTTCACTATGCGAGATCCTCTCGCGAATGTCTGACCTTTGGTCTTCCCTTGCTGACAAAAGGACGAAGTCCTAGGCCGCGCTGACGATGCTGAAGGCAGACAGGCTGTCTTAGAGGTAGCCAATTCCTCAACAATTTTGTCCAGTTCTGACCCAAACAGGAGGTCGCCTGTGTATGGCAAGGCTTCCAGGGCCTTCTTTGCATTTGCTTTCCAAGATCAGAGCCACGCACTGCAGCGAGCTGCAATGGAAGCAGCGGAAGCCTTGGAGGACAAAAGGACTATGTCCAAAGCTGCCTCTCCAATGGAATAGGCTGCGTCTCTGATATTACTGAGTAGAGACAATTGGTCCTTTGTAGGATCAGAGGTGAAACTTTGCTCAAGGTTGTCCACCCAAGTCTTTATGGCCTGGCTACCCAGGCTGTAGCAGTAGCCTGTCTAGCCGTTGCTCCTGTGAGGGAGTACATTGACTTGAATCATATCTAACTGCCTATCCGGCAGATCCCTAAGGGAAGATGCAGTAGGGATAGGGAGAATTAAACTTTTAATTAAATGTGTCACATGAGCATCCACGGTAGGTGGAGTCTCCCACTTCGCACAATCTGCTGATGGCAGCGGATAAAAGGAGCTGAGCTTCTTAGGCACTGTAAATTTCTTAGTGGGAGTTTTCCATGCCTCACTTATAGCTTCTGAGAAGTGGTCTGAGTGTGGAAACGCCGCTAAAATTACCTTCTGCCGTTTGCACAGAGGATCTTTAGTAGTAGGGGCTGGTTCAACATCTAGCTGAAGTGAGAATTTGACCACACTAATTAATGCAGCCACATGATATTTAGGTGGGGCCTTCTCATCCTCTGAAGGGGATTCAGCGTCTGAACCCTCAGCCTGCTCGGCAGTAATCAATCATTCTTCTGAATCAGAGGGGGAGGGTAGACTGTGAGGAAGGCACAGGCTGTTTACAAGTAGAGGGTGTACTTAGACCCTGCCTCATGTTTCAAAAGGCAGTAGAGGAAGCAACCAAGCTCTGTATAGAGCTAGAGAAAAAGTCCAACCATGTAGTAGGAATCGGTAGGGCTGCCATAGCTTGATAAACAGGCTGTCATGAACGTGGGGATCCCATAGAGGGAGCCAGTGAGGGCTGCAGTGGTTGTGGTATGACCATGGGGTAGACAAGGACTGCAGTGGTGTGGTATTCCCATAGGGAAAGCCACAGGTGTGGTAGCAATATGGTCAGCAATCTTTGTCAGCAATGTGGTAAAAGATGCCCATGGGGGTTCTTGTACAAGTGCTGGAGGGGCTGAGGTGCTGGGAGGCACTATACAGGTTGTGCACTGACCATCCTGTGGCAATTCCTGACGTAAAACTTCTGTGTTATAGGTCTTACATGCTACCATTGTAGAAACTCCTGACTGCTTGGTCTTAGATTTGTTAGACATAGCAGAATTACTGTGTACACACACAATTATGGCAATGTGTAACATGTAACAGGGATAGTATGTGACAAAGTGTGCACACCAATTACAATATATAGTACTGTGTGGCAAATGTAACCCAAAACACACTAGTTTTCAAGGGTTAGTTAGCGAGAAATAGGGACAGCAATATCAGACAGAAAGAGATTGAAATCATGCAGCAGTACTAGCATTAGTCACATACAATGCAGAATAAACAATTTAACTGCAATGGGCACTGATATCAACTACCCTGCTCTGTAGAAGAGACTTGGCAGGATGCAGTGCTTGTAAAACCTGCTATGTGGTAGAGGTATACAGGGAGATTCTGCTGGGGAAGCGCTAACCTTTCCTCTGCTGAATGTCACCACCGGTTCTCTTAGCCTGTCTGTGTCCCCAGCGCCAGTGTACAATACAGCCCTGGTGGTCTGGTGTGGCCGCAAGAAGACTCAATGGTCTGGGAGTACCTCAGTGCTGCTGACCCTCTCCCCAGGTCAGTAGAAAACGGACTGCGCAAAACGTGGATCCCGAAAGCGGGAAGCCGCATTACCTGCCCTTGGTTGCAGTAAGGGGGTGACCCTGCACCTCCACTAGTAAAGGTTGTGCCAGGGTTCCCATCGAAATCACACACCCAGTTGTGGCATCGTGGCCTGGTGGTGATGTTGAAGCATCAGCGCTGGATTCCTGTTGGACTGCCTTTGTGGTGCCTCCGCCAGCCACAGGAGGGCGCCCGACGGTGCTTACTTCAACACACACACACACACACACACACACACACACACACACACACACACACACACACACACACACACACACACACACACACACCCTATGTACATTGCAGCTCCCACTATATATTGCCCTAATTTTTTTTTTGAATCAAGTAATTTTTTATTGAGTTTTGTAACACATTGACACAACAAGACAAAACAACAACATTGAAATAAACTATAACAATTGCCATCAATAAACAGTTATTTTCAGATCACAGTTCGGTGTGCGTGTTAATTCTTTTCGCATATGTGTACACGACATAGAATATCAATATTATTACGAATGTCGCTCAAGTGCTCAATACCTGCCCGCCCAGCCATGTGCTACTCCAGCGACCCCACATCTCCGTAAATCGAGAGGTGGAACCCCGTATTTTATACATATGCCTCTCATGACGAATTACCTCGTTCACCAACGCCCTCCAGTGCTCCACCCTAGGCACATCTGCCGAGAACCAGACCCTAGCAATAACAACTTTTGCCAGCGTAGTGAGACACAGGACATATTTATACAGTAAGACAGAGTGTGTTTCCTCAAGATTTAACCCAAACAAGCATATACCAGGATCTAATGTAGGGAGGGACGGTGCTGTCATGATCACATCACTCCACACTTTACGCCAAAAAAGGGAAATCTCAGGGCAATCCCACAGTAAGTGCCAAAATCCGGCATCGGCTGCCCGACACCTGGGGCAGTTAGAATCTTCCCTAAGACCAGCCCTCTGCATAGTAACTGGAGTACGATAGGCCCTGTGTAAAATATAGAAAAAAACCTGCTTATATCTTATACACGGCGTAGTGTATCTAAGGGAGCTCATAATCTGGAGCCACTGCTCATGGGACAAGCGCCCCAAATCAGTCTCCCATTTAATACGGAGATTATTTAATAGATCGGGGTAGCTTCTATTATTTAAAGCAGCATATATGGTAGACACCCTCCCCCTCTGACTCAGAGAAGTAAGCATCGTCCTAACAGGTGAGTCAACAATCAGTGGTGGGCCATGAGGGAATTGAGTTTGTACAGCATGTCTAAGCCGAAAATACCGGAACAGAGCAGTATTAGGTAAATCAAATTCGATCTTCAGTTGCTGAAATGACTTCAGCACTCCATCGTGGTACAGCTGACCCAGCGCCACGACACCCCTAGCAATCCATATATTATCTAGCGACATCTCATATAGCTCAGGGTATGCACTATTGAACCACAATGGAGTACCGGCATCATGTCCCTCCCAATCATATAAAGTGTGTGCATAGCGCCAGATGAGCAAGGCTTGACGCAACAGGGGAGGCAAGCCAGGCGCTGAGAGACCAGAGAGGAGAAGCTGAAGAGGAGAAAGAGAGAAAGTAGGAGAGCACTCCGCCCGCTCAGCCAGAAACCCCCTCACCGTAGTACCTAGAGAATCCCCGATCCATTCACTCAGATGAGACAGCTGAGCCGCTACATAGTATAGTCTGAGATCAGGGAGACTTGCCCCGCCGGACATCTGAGATCTGCATAATGTCCTGATAGAGACTCTCGCTGGCCTGCCACCCCATATAAATGAGGACAGAACGCCCTCTATAACAGTAAAGATCTTCTTGGGGAGGTATACCGGAGAATTGTGTAGAGCATAAAGGAATTTTGGCTGCATCACCATTTTAAATAGATTAACCCGACCCAGGACAGACAACGGTAGTTTTTTCCAGCTATGAGCCTTCTCTTTAAATGTCGCTAGAATGGGGTCAATATTTTGGGCCACATAGCTACGCGCCATAGGAGTAATCCAGATGCCTAAATACTTGAACCGCAATGTCCATTGCAAAGGATACGCCCCCTGTGTATTTTCCGGGAGAAGGCCAGAGATGGGGAAAATGTGGGATTTGTCCCAGTTAATTAGTAGACCGGAAAAGATACCAAAATTTTCCACTACCTGTAACACTGCTTGTAGGGAGTCATCAGAGTCTTGCAAAAAAAGAAGCATGTCATCCGCGTATAGCGCTACCACATCCACATGACCCCCAATCTCAACGCCCCTGACCCTACCATTACTGCGCAGCAGGCCGGCCAACGGCTCCACGGCGATTGCAAACAGTGCAGGAGATAAGGGGCAACCCTGTCGAGTGCCCCTCTCCAACGCAAAAAGCTCAGACGTGAAACCATTAGCCGTCACCCGAGCCACAGGCAAGGAATACAACAACTGGATAAAGCTAATAAATCGAGGGCCAAAAGCAAATTTCTCCAGCACCCCCCACAGGTACCTCCATTCTACGGAGTCGAACGCTTTGGCCGCATCAAGGGACACCACCACCGCGTCCGACCCCACCACATCACCCCTCTGGAGATGACAGAACAGTCTACGCAAATTTTGGGCCGTGGACTTACCTGGCATAAAGCCAGTCTGGTCCGGGTGAATTATTGTTGCAATTACCAAATTCAATCGAGATGCCAAGATTTTTGCCAGTATCTTGACATCAGTATTGAGGAGGGAAATGGGTCGATAAGACTCGGGGAGCAGGGGGTCCTTCCCTGGTTTCAACAGGACAATTATATTGGCCTCGGCCATAGAGCGCGGGAGAGCCTTACCCTCTAAGAGTAAGTCAAATAATTGTAGGAGATAGGGGGCAAAAAACGTACTGTATTTTTTATAGACTTCCCCCGGAAGCCCATCGGATCCCGGTGCCTTAGACGCCGGGAGAGACAGGATCGCAGCCTCCACTTCTTCCAACGTGATAGGTGCATCCAAAGCCTCCGAGTCCTCTCGGGACAAGCATGGCAAGGTCAACTGGGCCAAAAAATCCCGAAGCTGATCGTCAGAGTAACTGGCTCGGGAGGCATAGAGCGAGGAGTAATAACTACGGAACGTCTCCGCCACCATTGATCCAGAGTAACACAATTGGCCAGCAGAGTTCTTCACACACTGAATTACAGTTCTAGGGGAATCGGACCGGGCCAAAAAAGCCAAGTAGCTGCCATTCATCTCCGCCCGAAAATACTGCTCATGTCCTGCAAAAAGGAGTCTACGCCTGGATTTCTCAAATAAACAATCCGACCACTCGCTCTGCGCGCTCTTCCACAACAGCTCATCAGATCGCAGATGGGTAATAAGGTATTGAGACTCCAACTGCCGGCACAAAGATTCCAACCGCACCTCTTCCCTCTTACTAAACGCTTTAACTTCAGAGATCCGCTTTATAAAGGAGCCTCGCAAAAACGCTTTAAAAGCATCATGTTTTAGCGGCAGATCACTGAATAGTAAATTGTCTTCCTGGAACCCTTCCCATGCGGCAATCAGTTCTGCACCCTCCCCCAGCAAAGTCAACCAAAAGGGGTTAAGCTTCCACATTTTTGCACCCCGCTCCCAACCAATATTAACTGTAACTAAAACAGGAGAGTGATCCGATATACCCCTAGGGAGATAATCTACCGCCAGCACGTCCGGGGACAGATCAGGAGAAACCAAAACCAAATCAATACGGGAAAAAGCATGATGGGTAGCGGACTGACAGGAGAAGTGAGTAGCTGTGGGATTACGACATCTCCATACATCCTCCAGCCCCAGCTCCCCCACCAGTCTTGCGAACGGGGTAGGGGACGCTAGGGGAGGGGAGGACGCAACAGACTCCCTCCACCTGTCCATACCACCATCCATAACATTGTTGAAATCCCCTAGGCATATTACAGGGGTAGCAGGGGACCGGGCCAGGAATCGGGCAGCATGACGGAGAACCTCATTATTATATGGCGGGGGGACATATACTGCTAATACATGGAACAATCTGCAGTTGATATGGGCTCGTAGGAAGACGTATCTGCCATATTGGTCAGTTTCACAGTCATCCAGGTGAAATTGTACGGACTTTCTAATCATTACAGAAACGCCTCTGGCACTGCTAGAGAAAGTGGAATGATACACGTGACTAACCCATGGTTTTTTAAGTGCCAACACCCTACCTCCATGCAAATGTGTTTCAGAAAGACAAATTATGTCCGCCTGGTATTTTTTAACCTGAGTCAGGACCAACGATCTTTTAATTTTCTCATTCAATCCCCGAACATTCCAGCTGAGCAGACGAAGCCCCTCAGAAACAGCAGACATGGAAGTTATAGAAGGAAGGTGCAACAGGATAGATTAAAGAGACATACATCAAAACCTGGCATCGCAGCAGAGCAAGGCTGAGCAAACAATAAACAGGGACAAGAGCAACCAGTCCCCCTACGCCCCAGGAGACAAAAGAGCACAGAGCAGTATCGTACGGATATAGCGTGTCATTGCACAGTACGCACAGAACTAAAAAGTGATGGCTTAAAAAAAAAAAAACTAACCCCCCCCGCACCCACCCTGTATCACCTCGCAAACTTAAGGCATACCTGGATCCCATAACTCCCATTAAGTAACCAAACTAAGGGATAAGGGCCTAACCAAAGAACCTTAGGAAAAGCCCCTACACTATTTTCGGCAAGAGCTCTCCACAACTTGTAGAATGAAGTAGTACCCCAACCCTGAAAAAAAAAGAAAAAAAGAAAAAACAACATAGCTAGGCACATGCCCCATTATAAAGCATCAAACAGTAGTAAAACAATGTGGGGCTGACCGTTACCGCCATATCATAAGGATGCATAGCAAGCAATACCATAATTTTGCCCCATTTCTATTCGCCCCACATCGCATATATCCCCACAGTGCATTTATATTCACAGGAATATGCATCAGATAAATAGAAACAGCGGTGCAAGAAGAATGAAATCAACATCTGAGCAACAACACATCATCAAGGAGAACGTGGTTGACGTTCCAGCCATGCACCAGCATCTTGAGGAGATGTAAAAAAATGAGTGGTGTTGTTAAGCACCACCCGCAACTTGGCTGGAAACAGCATAGCATATTGTATATTGCGGTCTCTGAGCTGACGCTTGACGTGAATAAATTGAGATCGGCTCTTTTGCACCTCCAGGGCAAAATCAGGAAATACGGAAATATTATGTCCATCTTGTTGAATAGGGCCTTTTGTTCGGGCCAGACGGAGCACCGCATCACGGTCCTTGAAATGCAGGAAGCGTGCAATAAATGTTCTAGCCGGGGCCCCCGGCGGCGGCGGCCTAGGTGGAAGCCTGTGCGCCCTCTCCACCGCAAATTGAGAGGTAAATGCCTCCTTGCCAAATAGATCAATAAGCCACCCTTCAAGAAATGACTCCGGAGAGGTGCCCTCCGCTTTCTCGGGGAGCCCGACAAACCGGACGTTGTTGCGCCGCAATCTCCCTTCTATATCTGACATTTTAGCCTGCATAGATGTCACTTGGGTAGACAGGTCCGCCACCTTCAACTGCAAGGGTGGAGCAGCATCCTCCAAAGCCGATATCCGATGTTCAGTTTCACCCACTCGCTCTCGGATCTTCTGCATATCCTGCCTTAGCAGAGAAACATCCATTTGTACTTGCCCAATCCGGTCCGTGACCCTCTGCTCGGACGCAGAAATTGCCTGCAATATTTGCTGGGTAGAATGCACCTGTTCATCATGGTCAGAGGTGTCCCCCTCGGCCGTCGGCGAGGGCGGGCCGGCCTCACCCCGCTTTGTCGAAGTGGATGCCTGCTGTGGTCTGGCAAATTTCTCCAGTTTCGCAGCAGCGTTAGCTGCACTCTGTCCTCCCCTCACCATGGTATCCCTGAACGGGAATACAGATCCGGAGGAGTATTACAGCAGGTTCTGCACAAGAGTCAGGGCAGAGATGGCACCCCAATAAACGGAGCAAGTGTGTGGGCACACTGCAGATAATCAGGAAGCAGGTGTACGTTGTAGAAATTGCAGCAGAGTGAAAGCTGAGTCAGGGGCACCCAAGCTGTTCCCACAGGATAACAGGCAGCTAATGTAGGGCAGCCGGCTCCAGTGAAATGTATATAGTTCATCCAAAAAAGGGCACTGTGGACAGGTATTAAGCCCAAGAGGGAAACTGGATGGCAACCACAGTCATCGCATCGCACAGCACCTCAGGGGGAGAAGGAGCAGCAGGACTGAAAATGGCGGCTTTTCGCGGGCTTTTTCGCCCGTACTCGGTCTCCAGCGTCACCGCAGTGGGGCCCCAGGCATGCACCTCCACTGGACCCAGCAGATGACAGGGCCCTCCTCTCTGTAATCCCCCAGCCGGAGGACCAGCGCTCAGACACCGCCGGGTGCGCGGACACGCGCCGCTCCCGGAGCTCCGACGGCGGCCGGCGGAGGGGTAGGGAGCCGGAGACCACGCTGGAAGGTCCTCAACAGCACACCCGCGCCGCTCACCGGATCAGCAAGGGCAGCAGCAGAGGCA
This sequence comes from Pseudophryne corroboree, assembly GCF_028390025.1. Taxonomy (NCBI): domain Eukaryota; kingdom Metazoa; phylum Chordata; class Amphibia; order Anura; family Myobatrachidae; genus Pseudophryne; species Pseudophryne corroboree. The sequence goes on from NC_086449.1 coordinate 342,108,922, forward strand.
GCACACATTCAGGGGTCAGCTGGCAGGGAACAGGATCCACAGGTTGGGGTAAAAAGGATGGGTTTGCAGGATTTTAGTGGAGAGCTAAGGCTGCACACAGCTACTCCATGCCGATCCAAGCCACGCCCCCCCATATATTGCCCTAATTTACACTGTACACAAATCCTTCCACATTCCGCACCCACCACCACATACTGCCCCTGCACTCCCATTCCCCTCCATATAGTGCCCGCTATACACTGGACACCACCCTCTTCCATATACTGCTCCCGTCATATTCCGAATACTCTGCACCCCCTCCTCCATATACTATGCTGCAACCCTATGTTACTTGCCATCCCAGAACTCAGCAACAGCAGCAGCAGCAGTAACCAGGAAATGGATGTGGGAACCACCAGACGGTCAGAGTGGAGGCACCAGGGACATGTGTGGCCACTTACAGCGGGAGGAGAACGTGAATCAGTCCGGCAGGAAGGGGTGAGACCCTGTGTGGGGTGAGCAGTGCGGTGACCGGGAGATGAAGGGGTTGGTGCTGGGACTGCAGATGATGCGGATAAGGAAGAGGCAGATAACCGTCTCAGCCGCTTTATATATGCTGCGCACTGGCGCAGAGGCAGGGTCCAATTATCCCCGATAAGGCAGCGCGTGCTGCAGCTTATCTGGGATTTTTTTACACCTCCATTAGGCAGACGAAACCAGATTCCGGAAAACACATAGGTTTCACTGAACCTGGGTGTTTTTTGTGAGAATATTTATTTTTTATGGGCGATCCAAATTGGATAGCCTGTACAAAAAATATTGTGAAACTTCTGGAAATTTTTTGAAAAACTAACTTTTTCACAACCGATACTTTATCGTGGTTTATTGGATACCCCTTATATCAGCCATATGCCCTGCACCCATGGTATTTCAGCCACTGTTTTGTCCCTCTCTTAGGTCATCAACCATTCATTCAGGTTCTCATGAAATAGAAAGCAGAGAAATAATATACCTGCACACTATTGAAATAGAGCCAGGACCATTAAAATAGTGGTTGCATTTATAAGTCAGTGTTGGGACCCTGCTAAATATAGCAAATAGTGGGGGTCATTCCGAGTTGATCGCTAGATAAAAATGTAAGTGAAAAAGCGGCACTTCTGCGCATGCGTGTACGGCGTAATCTGCACGCGCAACGTACTTCCACAACAGCCGATGTAGTTTTACACAAGATCTAGCGAGGCTTTTCTTTTGCAATGTCCGCCGCAGAGTGATTGACAGGAAGGGGGCATTTCTGGGTGTCAACTGACCGTTTTCAGGGAGTGTTCGGAAAAACGCAGGTGTGCCAGGAAAAATGCAGGCGTGGCTGGGCGAACGCAGGGCGTGTTTGTGACGTCAAATCCGGAACTGAACAGTCTGAAGTGATAGCAAGCGTTGACTAGGTCTGGAGCTACTCTGAAACTGCACAATTTTTTTTGTAACCGCTCTGCGATCCTTTCGTTCGCACTTCTGCTACGCTAAAATACACTCCCAGTGGGAGGCGGCATAGCGTTTGCACGGCTGCTAAAAACTGCTAATGAGTGATCAACTCGGAATGACCCCCAGTGAGAACTTGCAAAAACGTAAAACATAAAAAATTATGTTATTTAGTGACAAAGGCAGAAACTTGCTAAACTGGGGTGCTTCCCAGATTTCACACTGGGAAGGTTTATTGCAATATCTAATACAGCAAAAAATAAGATTTTAAACCTACCGGTAAATCTTTTTCTCGTAGTCCGCAGAGGATGCTGGGACTCCGTAAGGACCATGGGGATAGACGGGCTCCGAAAGGAGACATGGGCACTTTAAGAAAGACTTTGGATCTGGGTGTGCACTGGCTCCTCCCTCTATGCCCCTCCTCCAGACCTCAGTTAGAGAAACTGTGCCCAGAGGAGACGGACAGTACGAGGAAAGGATTTTTGTTAATCCAAGGGCAAGATTCATACCAGCCACACCAATCACACCGTATAACTTGTGATATACTAACCAGTTAACAGTATGAAAACTACATAGCATCAGTCCAAGACCGATGAAAACTATAACATAACCCTTATGTAAGCAAAACTATATACAAGTCTTGCAGAAGAAGTCCGCACTTGGGACGGGCGCCCAGCATCCTCTACGGACTACGAGAAAAAGATTTACCGGTAGGTTTAAAATCTTATTTTCTCTAACGTCCTAGAGGATGCTGGGACTCCGTAAGGACCATGGGGATTATACCAAAGCTCCTAAACGGGCGGGAGAGTGCGGATGACTCTGCAGCACCGACTGAGCAAACAGGAGGTCCTCCTCAGCCAGGGTATCAAACTTATAGAACTTTGCAAAGGTGTTTGACCCCGACCAAGTAGCAGCTCGGCACAGCTGTAGTGCCGAGACCCCTCGGGCAGCCGCCCAAGATGAGCCCACCATCCTAGTGGAATGGGCCTTAACCGATTTTGGTAACGGCAATCCTGCCGTAGAATGCGCCTGCTGAATCGTGTTACAGATCCAGCGAGCAATAGTCTGCTTTGAAGCAGAGCCGCCAACCTTATTGGCTGCATACAGGACAAACAGTGCTTCTGTTTTTCTGATCCTAGCCGTTCTGGGCACGTCAATTTTCAAAGCCCTGACCACATCAAGGGACTCGGAATCCTCCAAGTCACGTGTAGCCACAGGCACGACAATAGGTTGGTTCATATGAAAGGATGAGACCACCTTAGGTAGGAATTGAGGACGGGTCCGCAATTCCGCTCTATCCATATGGAAAACCAGATAGGGGCTTTTATGTGATAAAGCCGCTAATCACGAAACTCGCCTAGCCGAAGCCAAGGCTAACAACATGACCACCTTCCAAGTGAGATATTTCAACTCCACTGTTCTAAGTGGTTCAAACCAATATGACTTAAGGAAACTTAACACCACGTTAAGGTCCCAAGGCGCCACCGGAGGTACAAAAGGAGGCTGAATATGCGGTACTCCCTTCACAAAAGTCTGTACTTCAAGTAGAGAGGCCAATTCCTTTTGAAAGAAAATGGATAAGGCCAAAATCTGAACTTTAATGGAGCCTAATTTTAGGCCCAAATTCACTCCAGTTTGTAGGAAGTGAAGAAAACGGCCCAGATGGAATTCTTCCGTAGGAGCATTCCTGGCCTCACACCAAGAAACATATTTTCACAATATTCGGTGATAATGTTTAGATGTCACGTCCTTCCTAGCCATTATTAGCGTAGGAATGACCTCATCCGGAATACCTTTTTCCGCTAGGATCCGGCGTTCAACCGCCATGCCGTCAAACGCAGCCGCGGTAAGTCTTGGAACAGACAGGGACCCTGTTGCAACAGGTCCTGTCTTAGAGGAAGAGGCCACGGATCTTCTGTGAGCATTTCCTGCAGATCCGGATACCAGGCCCTTCGTTGCCAATCCGGAACAATGATTATTGTTCTCACTCTTCTTTTTCTTATTATTCTCAACACCTTGGGTATGAGAGGAAGAGGAGGGCCGACTGGAACACCCACGGTGTCACTAGGGCGTCCACAGCTACCGCCTGAGGATCTCTTGACCTGGCGCAATACCTTTGTAGCTTTTTGTTGAGATGGGACGCCATCATGTCTATTTGGGGCAGTCCCCACCGACTTGCAATCTGTGCGAAGACTTCCTGATGAAGTCCCCACTTTCCCGGATGCAGGTCGTGTCTGCTGAGGAAGTCTGCTTCCCAGTTGTCCACTCCCGGAATGAACACTGCTGACAGTGCGCTTACATGATTCTCCGCCCAGCGAAGAATTCTGGTGGCTTCCGCCATCGCCACTCAGCTCATTGTGCCGCCCTGGCGGTTTACATGAGCAACTGCGGTGACGTTGTCTGACTGGATCAGAACTGGTCGGTCGCGAAGTAAGGTCTCCGCTTGACGAGGGCGTTGTATATGGCCCTTAGTTCCAGGATGTTGATGTGATGACAAGTCTCTTGACTTGACCAAAGGTCTTGGAAATTTCTTCTCTGTGTGACTGCTCCCCAACCTCGGAGGCTCGCGTCCGTGGTCACCAGGATCCGATCCTGAATGCCGAACCTGCGGCCCTCTAGAAGGTGAGCACTCTGCAGCCACCACAGGAGAGATACCCTGGCCCTGGGGGACAGGGTGATCCGCTGATGCATTAACAGATGTGACCCGGACCATTTGTCCAATAGGTCCCATTGGAAAGTCCTTGCATGGAACCTGCCGAAGGGAATGGCTTCGTACGTCGCCACCATTTTTCCCAGGACTTGAGTGCAATGATGCACTGACACTTGTTTTGGCTTTAACAGGTTCTTGACTAGAGTCATGAGTTCCTGAGCTTTTTCTATCGGAAGAAAAACCCTTTTCTGGTCTGTATCCAGAATCATGCCCAAGAAGGTCAGACGAGTCGTAGGAACCAACTGTGACTTCGGGATATTGAGAATCCAGCCGTGTTTCTGTAACACCTTCAGTGAAAGTGACACGCTGTTCAACAACTGCTCTTTTGATCTCGCCCTTATTAGGAGATCGTCCAAGTATGGGATAATTGTGACTCCTTGCTTGCGTAGGAGCACCATCATTTCCGCCAATTACCCTGAAATTGGTAATGACAATACTGCACCGTAATTCTCAGGTACGCCTGATGGGGTGGATAAATGGGAACATGAAGGTATGCAGCCTTTATGTCTAGATACACCATAAAATCCCCCCCTTCCAGGCTGGCGATGATCGCTCTGAGCGATTCCACCTTGAATTTGAACCTTTTCAAGTATAGGTTCAGAGATTTTAATTTTAAAATAGGTCTGACCGAACCGTCCGGTTTCGGGACTACAGCCAAGGTTGAGTAATATCCCCTTCCTTGTTGAAGGAGGGGAACCTTGAGCACCACCTGTTGGAGATACAATGTGTGAATTGTATTTAATATTATCTCCCTTTCTGGGGGAGAAGTCGGTAGGGTCGATAAGGAAAACCGGCGAGGAGGCACCTCTTCGAATTCCAGCTTGTAACCCTGAGAAACAATTTCTATTGCCCAGGGATCCACCTGTGAGTGAACTCAGATGTGGCTGAAGAGTCGAAGACGTGCTCCCACTGGGGCGGACTCCCTTAGCGGAGCCCTAGCGTCATGCAGTGGATTTAGTAGAGGCTGGGGAGGACTTCTGTTCCTGGGAACTAGCTGTGCCCTGCGCCCTTACCTCTGGTAAGAAAGGACGCTCCTCGTACTTTCTAGTTTTTTTGCGACCGAAAGGACTGCATTTGATAATGTCGTGCTTTCTTAGGCTGTGAGGGAATATAAGGCAAAAGATCAGATTTACCAGCTATAGCTGTGGAGACCAGGTCCGAGAGCCCTTCTCCACCCAATTCCTCACCCTTGTAAGGTAAAACCTCCATATGCCTCTTTTAGTCGGCATCACCTGTCCATTGCATGTTCCACAGGACACGTCTAGCAGAAATCGACATAGCATTGACTCTAGAACCCAGTAGACCAATGTCTCTTTGAGCATGTCTTATATATAAGACAGCATCTTTTATATATCCTAGGGTCAATAACATGGTATCCTTATCTAGGGTTTCATTCTCCGCTGATAAGGTATCTGTCCACGCTGCTACAGCGCTATAAACTCCTGCCGACACAATCGCCGGTCTGAGTAGTTTACCAGAATGTGTGTAAATGGACTTCAAAGTACTTTTCTGCATGCCATCTGCAGGATCCCTGAGGGTAGCTGTATCTTGGTATGTCAGCGCTACCTTTTGGGTAAACGTGTCAACGCCTTGTCCACCTTAGGGGAGGATTCCCATCGTATCCTGGCCCTAGCAGGGAAAGGATACGCCCTGAGAATTCTTTTGGGAAACTGCAGTTTCTTGTCTGGAGATTCCCGCTCTTTTTCACACAATTCATTTGGTTCATGAGAGGGGGGAAATGTTATCTCAGCTTTCTTCCCCTTAAACATGTGTACCCTCGTGTCAGGGACAGATGGGTCATCAGTGATATGCAAATCATCTTTTATTACAATAATCATATATTGAATACTTTTCTGCCAGTTTTGGCTGTAACTTTGCATCATCGTAGTCGACACTGGAGTCAGACTCCGTGTCGGTATCAGTGTCTATTATTTTGGATAGTGGGCGTTTTGAGACTCTGAAGGTCCCTGCGACATAGGGACAGACATGGGTAGATTCCCTGTCTGTTCTCTAATCTTTTGTGCAATAAATTTACCTCAGCACTTAATTCCACATATCCAGTCAGGTGTCGGCGTTGTCGACGGAGACACCACACACACACATTTGCTCCATCTCCTCCTTAGAAGAGCCTTTTACCTCAGACATGTCGACACACACGTACCGACACACCACACACTCAGGGAATCCTCTTATCTGAAGACAGTTCCCCCACAAGGCCCTTTGGAGAGATAGAGAGAGAGTATGCCAGCACACACCCAGCGCTAATACCCCAAGAAAAACACACAATGTGTTTACCCAGTAGCGCTGTAATACTATTATTTGCTGCCAATTATGTGCCCCCCTTTTCTCTCTTTCACCGTGGATAAGCAGGGGAGAGTCCGGGGAGCTTCCTCTCAGCTGTGCTGTGGAGAAAATGGCGCTGGTGAGTGCTGAGGGAGAAGCCCCGCCCCCTCGGCGGCGGGCTTCTGTCCCGCTTAAATATAATAAAAACTGGCGGGGGCTCTTTATATATACAGTGCCTAGCTATATATATATATCTCTTTTGCCAGAAATGAGGTTTATATTGCTGCCCAGGGCGCCCCCCCCCCCCCCCCCCCTGCGCCCTGCACCCTTACAGTGACTGCCGTGTGTGAGGTGTGTGGGAGCAATGGCGCACAGCTGCACTGCTGTGCGTTACCTCAGTGAAGATCATGAAGTCTTCTGTCGCCTCTGAAGTCTTCTTTTTCTTCTCATACTCACCCGGCTTCTATCTTCCGGCTCTGTGAGGAGGACGGCGGCGCGGCTCCGGGACGAACTCCAGGGTGAGACCTGTGTTCTGTCTCCCTCTGGAGCTAATGGTGTCCAGTAGCCTAAGAAGCAGAGCCTTGAAACTCACAGAAGTAGGTCTGCTTCTCTCCCCTCAGTCCCTCGATGCAGGGAGTCTGTTGCCAGTAGGCTCCCTGAAAATAAAAAACCTAACAAATATACTTTCTGTCAGGAAGCTCAGGAGAGCTCCCTGAAGTGCACCCATCTCCTCTGGGCACAGTATCAAACTGAGGTCTGGAGGAGGGGCATAGAGGGAGGAGCCAGTGCACACCCAGATCCAAAGTCTTTCTTAAAGTGTCCATGTCTCCTGCGGAGCCCGTCTATACCCATGGTCCTTACGGAGTCCCAGCATCCTCTAGGACGTTAGAGAAACTATTTTTTGCATTCAGGTATACAGACACATTTATTTTGTCAAACACTTTGTAGGAGAAAAAGGTTAAACAGATAACACCCCCATAAATGCACAAACTTAACCCTTTGAAACTCATTTAAATATGTCATCATCATTTGTGAATTAGTATCAGGCACACAAGTGCATAAACAGGTCCATGACATCACAAAACGCCCATGTGGTCCTGTCATTTAGAACCTTACTATATACCGTAAGTGTCTATTCAGCAAAGCTATCAACAGTTGTCTCACCATGTACTGTAATATATTTGGACACTGACCTAATTTTGTGTCATTTTAGCTGTTTACCAAACAGTTCTATAATGACTATGGCCCAAATGTATTAAGCCTGAAAAAGTGGTAACTGGAGATGGGTAAAGAATGATAAATGACCAGCCAATCAGCTCCTAACTGCCATGTCACATGATGTGTTTGAAAAAATGACAGTTGGGAGCTGATTGGCTGGTCATTTATCACTCTTTATCCATCTCAATTTTATCACTTTTTAAGGCTTAATACATTTGGGCCTATGATTTTTAAAGTGTGTACTATGAGCTTTAATTTAAGGGTATTTACATCCAGATTGGTGGATTGGTTTAGGACTTACAATTGCTTATTATGAAGACCCCTCTTTTTGACGGGACCAAAAGTAATTGGACAGTTGACTCAGAAGCTGTTTTATGGACAGGCCTGGACTATCCCTTTTTTTTTTTTTTTTTATCAATTAAGCAGGCAAAAGGTCTGGCGTTGATTCCAAGTGTGGCATTTGCATTTGGAAGCTGATGCTGTAAACCCACAACATGCAGTTAAATTAGCTCTCAATTAAAGTAAAACAGGACATACGTTGGTTACAAAAACAAACAAAATCCATCAGAGAGATTTTAGGAACCTTAGGCATGGCCAAATCAGCAGTTTGGTACATAATGTATAAAATAAGAATTTACTCACCGGTAATTCTATTTCTCGTAGTCCGTAGTGGATGCTGGGAACTCCGTAAGGACCATGGGGAATAGCGGGCTCCGAAGGAGGCTGGGCACTCTAGAAAGATCTTAGACTACCTGGTGTGCACTGGCTCCTCCCACTATGACCCTCCTCCAAGCCTCAGTTAGGACACCGTGCCCGGACGAGCGTACACAATAAGGAAGGATTTTGAATCCCGGGTAAGACTCATACCAGCCACACCATTCACACCGTATAACTCGTGATATGAAACCCAGTTAACAGTATGAAACAACTGAGCCTCTCAACAGACGGCTCAACAATAACCCGATTTAGTTAACAATAACTATGTACAAGTATTGCAGATACACCGCACTTGGGAAGGGCGCCCAGCATCCACTACGGACTACGAGAAATAGAATTACCGGTGAGTAAATTCTTATTTTCTCTGACGTCCTAGTGGATGCTGGGAACTCCGTAAGGACCATGGGGATTATACCAAAACTCCCAAACGGGCGGGAGAGTGCGGATGACTCTGCAACACCGAATGAGAGAACTCCAGGTCCTCCTCAGCCAGGGTATCAAATTTATAGAATTTTGCAAACGTGTTTGCCCCTGACCAAGTAGCAGCTCGGCAAAGTTGTAAAGCCGAGACCCCTCGGGCAGCCGCCCAAGATGAGCCCACCTTCCTTGTGGAATGGGCATTGACAGATTTTGGCTGTGGCAGGCCTGCCACAGAATGTGCAAGCTGAATTGTACAAATCCAACGAGCAATAGTCTGCTTAGAAGCAGGAGCACCCAGCTTGTTGGGTGCATATAGGATAAACAGCGAGTCAGATTTTCTGACTCCAGCCGTCCTGGAAACATATATTTTCAGGGCCCTGACCACGTCTAACAACTTGGAGTCCTCCAAGTCCCTAGTAGCCGCAGGCACCACAATAGGCTGGTTCAGGTGAAACGCTGACACCACCTTAGGGAGAAACTGGGAACAAGTCCTCAATTCTGCCCTATCCATATGGAAAATCAGATAAGGGCTTTTACAGGACAAAGCCGCCAATTCTGATACTCGCCTGGCCGAAGCCAAGGCCAACAACACGACCACCTTCCACGTGAGATATTTCAGATCCACGGTTTTAGTGGTTCAAACCAATGTGATTTTAAGAAACTCAACACCACGTTGAGATCCCAAGGTGCCACAGGGGGCACAAACGGGGGCTGAATATGCAGCACTCCCTTTACAAATGTCTGAACTTCAGGTACTGAAGCTAGTTCTTTTTGAAAGAAAATCGACAGAGCCGAGATCTGTACCTTAATGGAGCCCAGTTTTAGGCCCATATTCACTCCTGCTTGCAGGAAATGCAGAAATCGACCTAGTTGAAATTCCTCTGTTGGGGCCTTTTCGGCCTCACACCATGCAACATACATCCGCCATATGCGGTGATAATGATTTGCTGTAACCTCTTTCCTAGCTTTAATAAGCGTAGGAATGACTTCCTCCGGAATGCCCTTTTCCTTCAGGATCCGGCGTTCAACCGCCATGCCGTCAAACACAGCCGCGGTAAGTCTTGGAACAGACAGGGCCCCTGCTGCCGCAGGTCCTGTCTGAGCGGCAGAGGCCATGGGTCCTCTGATATAATTTCTTGAAGTTCTGGGTACCAAGCTCTTCTTGGCCAATCCGGAACCACGAGTATCGCTCTTACTCCTCGCCTTCTTATTATTATTCTCAATACCTTTGGTATGAGGGGCAGAGGAGGGAACACATAAACCGACTGGTACACCCACGGTGTTACCAGAGCGTCCACAACTATCGCCTGAGGGTCCCTTGACCTGGCGCAATATCTTTTATAGCTTTTTGTTGATGCGGGACGCCATCATGTCCACCTGTGGCCCTTCCCAAAGGTGTACAATCCTTTGGAAGACTTCTGGATGAAGTCCCCACTCTCCCGGGTGGAGGTCGTGTCTGCTGAGAAAATCTGCTTCCCAGTTGTCCACTCCGGGAATGAACACTGCTGACAGTGCTAACACATGATTTTCCGCCCATCGGAGAATCCTTGTGGCTTCTGCCATCGCCATCCTGCTTCTTGTGTCGCCCTGTTGGTTTACATGGGCGACCGCCGTGATGTTGTCTGATTGGATCAGTACCGGCTGGTTTTGAAGCAGAGGCCTTGCCTGACCCAGGGCATTGTAACTGGCCCTCATGTGTAGAGAAGTCACCTGACTTGACCAAAGTCCTTGGAAGTTTCTTTCCTGTGTGACTGCCCCCCAGCCTCAAAGGCTGGCCTCCATGGTCACTAGGACCTAGTCCAGTATGTCGAACCTGCGGCCCTCCTTAAGATGGGCACTCTGCAGCCACCATTTTAGAGATACCCTGGTCCTTGGAGACAGGGTTATCAGCCGATGCATTTGAAGATGCGATCCGGACCACATGTCCAACAGGTCCCACTGAAAAGTTCTTGCATGGAACCTGCCGAATGGGATTGCTTCGTAGGAAGCTACCATTTTTCCCAGGATTCGCGTGCAATGATGCACCGATACCTGTTTTGGCTTCAGGAGGTCTCTGACTAGAGATGACAGCTCCTTGGCTTTCTCCTCCCGGAGAAACACCTATTTCTGGTCTGTGTCCAGAACCAT